>NC_056733.1:1346623545-1346678545 GCF_019279795.1 Protopterus annectens | reverse complement strand
TGACCTCCCTTGATCTAGATGTGAATCCCTTCATGATCAGGTGGGCAATGTAGAAGGTCTTCCTAACTACTTTGGCAAAGTGAGTGTCAAACGAAAGGTTACTGTCAACCTGGGTCCCCAGATCCCTGATAACCTCTTCTGTGCTTAGTGGATTGCCACCTATATGGTAGCTAGGGGTAACCTTGTTTTTCCCGAAGGGTATGACTATGCATTTTTTGGCATTTAACTTTAGGCCATGGCTCTGGCACCAGTTATCCGTTTCTATGAGACCCTTCTGAAGGATATCTGTGTCAGATGTGTTCTCGACTATGGCGCCCAGTTTGCAATCATCTGCAAACTTTGTCAGCCATAACCCTCCTGTGTTTGCTTGTACTTCTGAAAAGTAGATGCCAAACAAGAGTGGGCCCAGGACTGAGCCCTGTGGGACACCACTTGTGACAGGCTTTGAGTCTGACATGGCGCCAGCAACTCTGACCCTGTGGGTTCTGTCACTTAGCCAGTTTGCAACCCATCTTGTGACGTATGGGTTTACATTTAAGCTGATGAGTTTTTCAATGATACCTGAGTGGGGTATTGTGTCGAAAGCCTTTGCCAGGTCGAGGTAGGCTGTGTGGACTGCCTTTCCCTCATCAATGGCCTTGGTGACTGTTTCAAAAAGTCAACCAAGTTTAAAAGGCATGATCTGCCTTTGACAAAGCCAAACTGGGTTGGATCCAAAGTCTGCAAGTCCCCTATGTCTTTATTTATGAGTTCCATTATGATCCTCTCCATAGCTTTGCAGATCAGGCTTGTCAAGCTGATGGGACGGTAATTTCCAGGGTCGGTGGAGGCACCGCCTTTGTGAAGTGGGACCACAGTTGCCGTACGCCACTCCTTGGATACGTATCCTGAGGTGAGGCTAAGATTAAACAGCTGCCCTAACTGCGGGTTTAATTCCTCATTGAGTTCGTGGAGCACACAACTGGGGACACCGTCTGGTCCCATGGATGCTGTGTTTTTCGCCTTGGAGAGAGCAGTTCTCACCTGAGTGTTAGAGATGTTTGGGAGGCTACAATCCTCTGGTATAGATATCTCTCCTTTTGGGAGTTTGCACTGAACCTGTCAGCCAGTATGTTGGCAATGTCTGTAGGTTCAGTGATTTTTACATCATTTTGAACTAATTCTGAGCATATCTGGAAGTTTCCTCCCAGGTTTCTAACATAGCTAAAGAAGGCCTTATGATTGTCTTTTGAGTCCTTAGCGACCTTTCTCTCAAAATTTGCCTTGGATGATTTTATGAGAGATCTTAGTTTTTTACTTATAATGATCAAAGGTGTCTTCCCTTTTAAGGATTGTGCTCTATCTTGTAGCAGCTTCCTCCTTTTGTTGTAGAGCTTGTTTATGTTTGGGGTCCACCAGACTGGATGCTTGCCTTTGGTACAAAGAGTCTTTGTTTTGTTTGGGATTGCCTGATCCATGCAGTCCTGTAGGTGCTGGTAGAAGGCATTTGTAAGTGATTCAGTGGCTTGAGTAATGGTTTCCGCAGGCTCGGGGGCCTTAAAAGAGACCACACTAGTCTTTAGAAGTGTGAAGTTGGCTTTTGAGAAGTTCTTCACTGTGGTCTTTTTTATCTCAGGTGGGGGCGGGATGTGGACTTCCAGTGAGATTAGTTTATGATCTTATCTCACCAGTGAGGGGTATACTTCCGGTGTTGAACATTGTGACCCCATGTTCGTGATGATGAGATCTAGTATGTTTTCTCCTCTTGTGGGGATGGTGACTAGTTGTTCCATGGCATTTGAGTTTATGAACTCTAGGAACCTTTGGGCTAGAGTGTTGGGGCTTGAGTAGTGATCCCAGTCTATATTTGGGTAGTTGAAGTCACCTAGTATGATGGTGTTTGGAGATACATTTATCCCCTCCAGTGTTTTCAGGAAAGCTATGTGAGGTTCCTGAGTTTGAGAGGGTGGCCTGTAACATGCTACAAATTGCAGAGCAGTCTTGCCTATGGTTAATTGCACCTGGATGGTCTCCGATGCATCGTGCGTTGTCACCAACCTTGAGGTGTGGGTGTCCTTGATGAATATGGACACCCCCCCTCCTTTCTTGGTGGTGTCCGGATTTTGGGGCCGGAACGCATAATATGAGGTAAAACCTGATAGTGCTGGGGTGCTCTCAGGAGCCTTGAACCAGGTTTCAGTCACAGCACAGACATCGATGTTCTCCATACTGAGAAGGGCCTCGAGTGCGTGCATCTTGAGGTTGAGACTTCTGGCATTGAGCAGCATTACCCTTAGTTTTTTCCTTTTTGTGTTCTAGGGTGGTAGGTTTAGAATTTGAGCCTTGCCTAAAAAGGCACTATGGGGTGGCAAGAGCCTTTGTCAATATCCGGAAGCCCAGGGTGACAGGTGCAAGCCGTCCCTTCATGGGCAGCGTGGCTTGTCCAGCATGTCATCCCAGGCAGACAGACATTGGATCCCCTTTGAATGACACCAGAGTTTAAGCCAATTGTTAAAGCTGATCATCTTGTCTCTGTATTGTGGCATCATTCTTGGTGAAGGTAGTATACTGCTCAAGGTCAGGGTCATACCTGCCTAGGCTACATAATCAGAGAGCTCCTCTATGTCTCTTTTCATGTAGTCCAAGGAGGTACATCTCAGGTCGTTCACACCAGCGTGGACAATGACTGAGTTGTACTTGTACCTGCTGTTGAGAGACCTGAGTGCTTGCGTCATGTGGCGGATTCTAGCGCCCGACAGGCAGCTTACTGTGACCTTCTCCTTACTCAATCTGGTGAGCGGGACATCAGTGTGTCTGACTATGGAGTCACCAATGACGAGTGTGTCTGGCATTGTGTTTGGCCTTAAGGGCTGTGACTGTTTGGCACACTGACTATGTGGTCTATGTGTTGCATGTGTTGTGTCCTGAGGTGGCAGTTGTTTGTATGTCTGCTTTGGTGGCCTCTGCTGTTTTGGTAGATTTTTGATCAGAGCCTCCGTGTATGTCTTTGTGTGTTTATGTGTTTGATTTGAAGTTGTGATAGTACTATGTGAGACTGGGTTTGTGGTGTGTGTGGTTACCTTCTCCTCCTGTCTGGTCTTGCCAGTCCTATGTTGAGTCCCTGGGGACACAGAGCTGCTTGAGAGTTCATGCTTCCTTATATTTGCAGTGCTTACCTGAAAAGCATACTTTCCTTGCTCTGGCTTACCCTGCTGCAGAATCTTTGTGCATTGTATCACAGTACTAGATCTTCCCTCATAGTGCTCCTGTGGCACTAGTTAGCTAACCCCAGGATGCTCGAGCAGACCATGATCACTTACTTCAGTCCCTACATGGCTGCCTGTTACAGTGCCAAGGATGTTTGCTAGGTATAATCAAGTAACCATGGGCATAGCCAAGGCTTTAGCCTTCGTGGCAGAGCCAGCCTGTTGGGTTGCATATTACCCATCTGTGCTTAGAAAGTATTACTTTTCATGAGAAATATGTATAATCCCAATGATATTTTACACTGAGAATGAATGAATGTGTATTTTTACCAGATGACTTAAGAAATGATAAGATGTACTCTAAAAAAATATAGTATTAAACTTGCCTAATATTTGTAGACTGAGTGAATCATTATAGTAAGCACCTGACTTCACTTCTAATTCCTAGCTACATTATATACAATCTCCATTCAAAACCAACATGTATACAGTTTATCTGATGCTGTGGTAAAACCACTATTTGTATCTAACACAACCAGCTATGACTATTATCATAACTTACATTCTGATTCATGCTGTGGCCTAAATCAAATAGATCAATGTTATAGCTAATATCAAAAGCAACTCACTAAAACTGACATTAAAGAGGAATTCAGGTTTATGAGTGAAGCTGACACTATGGCTGACATTTTTCATAAATCCAACACCTTGCCTGGCATTTAAGATGAAATCTGCACCACTGCCTATAACTGAGAGATACTTGAAATCAGAACAGATGTTGTACAGAAATGGGGTAACTGGCATTCATGCAAATTCCTCCTGCATGAAGGACCCCCATTCCGCATTTCTGTAAACACTGGAAAATATGATGGTCCTACCAAACACCCTAATATTGGGTGATTTCAATTGCCCAAACATTTAACTGGGAGAGCTACTCAAGTACTAACTCCCTTGCCCAACGCTTCCTAGAATTTATAAACTCAAATGCCCTGGATCAACTGGTCAACACCCCCACCAGAGATGACAACATATAGGACCTGGTCATCACCAACATGGGCGACCGGTATTCTACACCGGAGGTCAACCCCCTCACTGGTTAGATCAGACTATAGACTAATCAGTCTGGATATCCATATTCCGCCCCCACCCCCAATCAAGGAAACCACCGTGAAAAACTTTTCAAAATCAAACTTCACGTTACGGAAGACCGAGGTGGAAAGGTTCACAGCCCCATGCTAAAGGACAATGCTACCTATGCTGCTGAATCCCTTACAAAGGCACTCTATGAGCACCTGCAAGAATGCATGGATCATGTTATCCCAAGCAAAACCAAGACTCACTCCTCCAAGAAAAGGAAACCAGTCTGGTGGACTCCTGCCATAAATAACCTATACAATAGAAGGAGGACACTAGTACATAAGAGTAAAATCCCAAGAAGGAATGACATCCCTGATCAGGATCAGCAAGAAACTATGATCCCTCATAAAATCATCCAAGGCTAGCTTCGAAAGAAAAATTAACAAGGACTCCAAAGATAACCACAAAGTGTTCTTTAGCTATGTCAGGAACCTAAGTGGAAACTCTCAGATTTGCTCTGAGTTTGTGCAAAATGGCACAACATACACTGAACAGACAGATATTGCCAACATTCTGGCAGACAGGTTTAGTGCAAACTTCACCACCCTCTCACCCCCTAAAGGGCACATAACCATACCAGAAGAATATAGAGCCCCAGCAATCACTGACACACAGGTTAAAACAGCCCTATTCAAAGCCAAAAACACAGCTTCAATGGGACCGGACGGTGTCCCAGGCTGTGTCTTACACTAGCTCCAAAATGAACTAACCCCTCACCTAAACACACTGTTCAAAGTCAGCCTCTCTACAGGCTACATACCCATAGAATGGCACACAGCAACAGTTATTCTGTTCCACAAAGGTGGAGCCACAACGGACCCCAGAAACTATTGCCCTTTAAGCCTAACTAGCCTGGTCTGCAAGGCTATGGAGTGCATCATTATGAAACTCATTAACAGAGACATTGGGAACCTCCAAACATTGGACCCTACTCAGTTTGGCTTTGTTAAGAGCAGATCATGCCTCCTAAACCTGGTGGACTTCTTTGAGACAGTTACCAAGACTTTAGACGAGGGAAAGGAGGTCCACACAGCCTACTTAGACCTCGTAAAGGCTTTCGACACCGTTCCCCATTCTGGTATTATAGACAAGCTCACCAGCCTGAACATAAAACCCCTACGTCACAAGATGGGTTGCCAATTTACTCACGGATAGAACCCACATGGTGAGAATTGCAGGCTCTAGGTCTGACTCTAAACTGGTTACAAGTGGTGTACCCCAGGGCTCAGTCCTGGGACTCCTCCTGTTCGGTATATACTTCTCAGAGGTACAGGCAAGCACAGGAGGACTATGGCTGACCAAGTTCACAGATGACTGCAAACTGGGGGCCATAACTGACTCTCCGGCTGATAGAGACATCCTCCAGAAGGGTCTCACTGAGACAGATACCAGGTGTCAAAATCATGGCCTCAAGCTAAATGCCAAAAAGTGCATAGTCATCCCCTTTGGAAAAAATAAAGTACCCGCGAACTACCACATACGTGATAGTCCCCTAAATACAGAAAATGTAATAAGGGACCTGGGGACCCAAGTAGATAGTAATCTCTCCTTTGATAATCATATTGCTGAGGTGGTTAGAAAATCCTTCTATGTGGCCCACCTAATCACAAAAGGGTTTGCATCTAGAACAAAAGAGGATATTGTACCCCTCTGCTCATCACTCATCAGACCCATCATAGAGTACAATGCCCCATTTGGGATGTACCTTACAAGACACGTGCAACAGCTGGAAGGACCACAGAAGTACCTCACCAAGAGGATTACTGGCCTCAAACAGATGCCCCTATGCAGCCCGACTCAAGAAACTCCAGCTGTACTCGGTTGCATACTGCTTACTCAGAGGTGATCGCTGCCTGACATACAAGGCCATGTCCAACCCAGAATTGATGGATATGCTCCACCTAAAAAAAAACAAATCCCCAAGAGCCACATGCTCTAGGGATCTAAGCCTCACCACAATGATAAATAGGATGTGCTGTAGGGATAGAGTCCTGTCCCAGAGACTCCCCATGCTTTGGAACAGGATTCCAATCTACATTAGGCAGAGCCATTCACTAACACTCTTCAAGAGAAACCTTGACGAGTAGATTGGAAACAGAAAATTTACCCCGGGGATCTCTGCAGTGGCTCTGCTGGACAGAAGCACAGGGAACTAATGGCTCTGCTGGACAGGGGCACAGGGAGCTAATCTAAGGGGGCAGCGAAAGCCAACACATTCTGACTAGGCTTATAGATGCCCTCGGGCAGATAACATAGTACTTACCTATGAACCTATCAGGAATTTAGCTCCATAATTAATACCTGATGGAACTCATTGCCGTACCTGTCATTCAAAAGGAATGTAGTGTCGTAGCTCTTATTTAGTTGTGAGTACTGGTACTAACACTACACAGGGATCTAAAACCATAGCTCACATGTAGGTGGAATGTAGCGCCATACTTGGCATTCAGCAGCAATAATCAATTACAGCTGACATTTGAGAACAACCCATAGAGTTACTACTGACTGAGAGGATTCTGGCACGTTATACTGACTCACAAAACTGGCCCGTAACAGTTAATGGTCACTCACAAAACAACTTCCTTAAGCATAATTTTGGCACCCTATGAAATAAAATAATTTAGTTATAAAGGATATATACAGCCCTGTGGTGCTGGTAGATCTTTAACCTGTCCATTTGGTGTCATTATATTTGTTAAAATCGATGGCCAATGGTATTTACTTAGAAGGTGATGTGAGAGGGCTCCGTTATCAATGCTGACATTGATGCAGTTAATTCCAGTATGGTGTGGCTCATGACAGTTTCACCTAAGGATAAAAGAGTAGTTTTGAGTACAGTGCTAAAAGTTGCATAACCAAATGACTCAGTCTGTGTGTAAATACTATCATGATTTACGCCATGAAATTATTTATTTATGTTATATTTGGTTGACTTTTATATGTAACAAAATAAAGTAATTTCCATTTCTACTTGTTCTATTGGTTTTGATCCTCCCTTTAAAAAGCAACCTCCTTCCCAGTCACCCATCAAACCCAATGAAAATAGTGGTTAACAGTAAAACAATGCTAATGCAACCACTAAGGAATTGCTTATTTAAGTAGCATTTCATTTACTGTCAGTGTTACCCTTTTTGTTATTTGACTGAGTAGTGCTTTTTGTTTTGCATTTGTAAGATTACTTTTCTAAATGGTGTCAGCCAGCCAAACAACATGCTCCCTGGGATTGACTAACGCCTATACCATGCATACACAAAGTATACCTATTGTGACTGAACACACAACACAACTTTAACTCACACCTTCTTCTTCCTAATTGTCATTTTCTTCCTTATTTTCTTGCAGCCTTAAATATCGAGGGGGTTTGTAAAGGTTACCACAAAGTGTAATTTACATTTAGTGTAATCTTTCTGGGTGACTAGAAAGCACAAAAATGTGGTAGGGATGTTCTTGAATGCAGATTGTGTACACTTGGTTTACACTTAGTGGAGACACTAATGAATCTGGCCCACTCATTTTTTAATTAAATTTTTTAGCCAGTTGCGGTATAATTAACAAAATACAATGTCAATAATAAACATTTAAAATGAATCCAGTACAATAGCACATGAACCCAGAAGTAGCACTAACATTTCATGGAAACAATAGCATCACAACTGGCATTCAGTTCAATAGGAACTGTGCACTTTAGCTAATGTGTGGCCAGACCTCTGGGCTATTATTGACATGCAGCAGGAAACCAACATCACAAGTGACACTTAAAAGGATCTCCTTACCATAACTGAAAAAGAGCTTAGCACCATCATTGTCATCTGACATGAATCCACGATGACTGCTAATACTAAAAATTGATTTATCACATTAGGATTTTATGAGTAGGGCAATGGAAGTATTTGCATTCCCTGACGCAGTAATTAGGTTAATTAGGAGGCTATATGGGGGAATTGCAGGTGAAAATTAGTGTGGACTTCCTCTCTGATAAGTTCTTTTTAAACAGAGAAACCAGGTAGGGGTGTCTTCTTTCCCCTTTGTTATTTGCATTCTGTTTAGATCCATTGGCAAAGAAAATAAGAGGCTCAGAAATTCAAGGATATAATTGGTAGGGTAATCAAGAAAAGTTGGGTTTATTTGCAAATGATATTATTTTATACCTGATAAAAATGAGAAAAGGACATTTCAGTGTTGTGGGACATTCTGGGACACTTTTAAGTCTTTCAGGATGCATAATTAGAGAAGATAAAATAAAGTCAATAGCTGTAAACTATGTACTCACACTTGAATTGATTCAGCAATACCAGTATTTATGGAGACGAGACATTAATAGAATTTGTTGGCGGGATAGATTTGTGTCCCAAAGACTCCCCCATCTCTGGAATAGACTCCCTCTCCATGTCAAGCAGAGCACCTTTCTAGCCCTCTTTAAGAGGAACCTAGACGACTAGATGGGAAACAGAAAAATACACCTGTAGGATCCCACCTGTGTCCCTGTTGGAGAGGGGAAACAGGTGCTGACTTTGTGGGAACATGGTGAAATTCATGGCTAGGCATATAAGGACCTCCGGGACAATAGCCTAGTATCATCCTATGACCCCATAATAACTGTAAACTAGATCTCGTTGTCTTAAAGTAACAGTTTTTGAGTAACTCAGTACTGTATCTGTCATTTCACAGGAACCCAACATCACATGGTATTTTTATTTTTTTCTCCCAAATAAGACCCATCATACAAAGATGACTTTGCATTCAGCAGTAATTTATAACTAGAATTTAAACAAATATAGTACTGTGGTTGGTGTATTACAAGATTTCAGCATAATAGCTGGTGTCTGAAAGATATCTGTCATTACAGATGGCATTTGTAAAGGCTGGTTCCATAGTTGGCTTCAGAGAGGAATCCAGTACCATGTCCTGCATTATATAGGAATCCTGTAGTATAGTTGGTACTTGACAGGAATTTCATTCTACAAGTGGCATCAGTTGTAACAAGAATTCAGTGTCATAAGTGATTTTCTCTTCTGCTTTCTGGTGATGTAAGTTACAGAGGGGAAGTAGAACAGAGATTTTCTTCGCAGATTACTACATAATGACAAATAGCAATACTTGTGTGATAGTTATAAAACATGGCCACATACTCAGAAGACTTGTAAAATACTAACAGTGCATTGCAAGTCAATAACTGATTAGCCAAAGACCTTTTGGTTAAAGCTAACATTAAATGTTATTTTTTTTGGGGTGTGGGGGACAAATCCCGCAATACAACCCCTTATCTAGGAGGGAGTGCTCTTTGCATTACTCTGTTGATTATATCCGACTCTGATGTTCCCAAACTTCATAGAAAGATAAAAAGATATGGCAAGTAATTCAAAGCCCTGTTCAGTCAGGCAGTTTAAATGTTAGTTTTAACGACTTTAATACCTATATATTCAAATCTAACTATTTAAATATTTAAAATGTATTGGCATTTTATTTCATCATTTAGTTATATTTTGAATAATGTACATAGTTTTAATTTACAGAAATTTGGCCTGATGGCTATAATTGAATTCTGACTTCTTAAAATTTGAATTGTAAACTTACATGGTCCAATAGGAATCCAGCTTTGATTTAAACTTTTCTACTGCATTTTCACTTCTGATAAAACAGTCTACTTTAAGGTAATGGAATCAAATGAGTCAGAAAAATTATTCTTACTGATATTTTATTATAATGAATGCAGAACTTTACATCTCTATGTAAATATCTTTTAGCGTGCAAGTTAATTTCAAGATTTAGCAAAACTCTCAGCTCTTTATTATATAAAGCATTATAAGCTAAAATTAGATCTGATGTTGTTAATCTTCATTCATTCTTGACTGTTGGGTTTTGGTTCCATCCTTGGAACCACCTCAGCCGTTGTAACAAGCTCGCGCCAGCCAGAAACTCTCAAGCTAAGGCTACCCATTGTGCCTCTCTTTTCTTCCCCTCCGATCTCGTTTGCCGCTTAGAGTTTTGGGACATGTCAGCCATCCTCTCAAGCTAAGTGCTTATCTTTTGACATATATTTCTTCTTGATAGCTTTCTATATCCTATAAAAACTTTGTTGTTAACTTTCCTCTATAGTTTAATTGCTATTTTTGTGTGTGCAAGTGTTTTTTTCCCTGTTATTACCTTTTGGTATGTTCTTCTTTACCATCATTGGTATAGGCCCCTCCCTCCCCTTTTACCTTTGGTAAATCTCAAATACCATCATTGGTATTGCCCTCCCTCCTTTACTCTTTCTGGGTATCTCTCTGTTAATGTTGGTCAGTACATTAAAAATAAAAATCAATCTTCTTCTAGCCTTTTCCCCTATCTTACTTTTGATGTGTGTGTGTGTGTGTGTGTGTGTGTGTGTGTGTGTGTGTGTGTGTGTGTGTGTGTGTGTGTGTGTGTGTGTGTCCTTTTGTTCTGGTTAACCTTATTTTATCATGGCAGAGAAGCAGAAAGGCACAACCGGCTTTAAGCAATGTCAAGGTTGTGTCAGGAAGATGGGCATCTTTCCTGCGTATATTGTTTGGGGGTGCCACATTTGGAAGTCCACCACTTTGTGAGCTCTGTAAGGGGCTTAGCGCCCGGACCGTTGCAGAGTGCCTAAACAAATTAATCCTCAAGTGGCTGTTAAAATGGCCTTTCTCAGAGGCTTTGTCTGAGGTGGAGACATCAAAGTCTCCAAAGAAAGAGGTGAGGAAAAGGAGACACTCAGTTCCAGCATCTCCTCAAGCTCATGACCCTAACTCAGCCAAAGGTCAGGTTTCTGCTTCAGAACCAAAGCCTAAACAACCAAAATTGACTTCAACAACTGTTTTGGTGCCAAAAAGTATGACTGTCCATGGTGCCAATGATAACTTTACCAGAACTGACCAAACTTACCACGGTACTGACCCTTTCATTGGTACCTCTGACCTTCTCGGCACCAACAATAGTTTCACCCACACCAGTTACCTCTCCTACATCACAAACAATTGGTCAGCTGACCACAGTGCCGAAGGTCAAATTCCTGCCCAGGACTAGGTACTCCCCATCGAGTGACTCCTTTTAAGGTCAACAGTTAAGCCTTTTCATAGAACATCCAAAAATCTCCCTCAAGGATGTCTATTCGTTCCACCAAGAGCCTTTCAGAGTTTGATGTAGTCAGGCTAGTGGATCAGCTCTTGGCAGCCAGAGGTCTTTCAGTCCCTTCTAGGACCTCTCTCCCATCCAGAGCCGAGGTCTACTCTCCATGGACTCCATCCTGTCTTCCTCCTTCAACCTCTCTGCAGGTCTTGGAGCCCTCAACTTCAACACTACCAACTACTTCGGTACAGATGGTGGATCTCACCTGTGCTCTGGAACCCTCTCTGTGGTCCTCAGCTTATTCGGTCCCTAGTTTGGCACCAATTTTTTCCATTGCACCATCTATGGTTCCGGGTGCTTTGACAGTTTCAGGTCCTCTCAAGGTTCCTGCTCTGGGGGTGGGCTTGTTGGAGCAGGTGTGTCCCTCATTCCGAAGTTGACTTTCTCAGTTCAGGGCTCCCATCCCTCTGCAGGTGGGCCTGCCTTTCAGATTATGGAAAGAGGTCTTGCCTCAGCAGGCTTGCAGTTGGTACCATCTCTGTTAGAGTGTCACATCTACTTATCCTCTGGCTCATAGATGTCGCAAGCTCCTACACTCGGACAGTGGGCATGTGAGCAGCAACACACCCTGCAGCAGGGTAATCTCTCTTTGGAGTCCTCCTCAGAACTTCCCGCTGAGGAGCCACTCTGTAAAAGGTCGTGTAAGAGGAAGCACTTAAATTCTCCAGAAGAATCTCTCACTAAGGATATAGATTACAATGAAGGGGAAGGGTCCTCACAGTCACCCCCTGAAGATGTCTCCTTTGGAGACATCCTGAAAATCTTGAAACAGAGGAGTGATTGGAAGTCCATCAACCCTTCCTCCAAGGAATCTGTTTTTTTGCAGGCTTTTCATGCCCAACCTTCTACTTCTTGGGTGATCCCACCTACATATGATTTGGTCAAGCCCATTGTGCAGTGTGCTTGGAAAGGCCCCTGACATTATAGAGCCTATTCCTGGAGACCAGACAAAATTATTAGTGCACCAGAGGACCAGCCCCACTGGTCTAAAGGCTTAGTGGTAGCTGCTATGGTGGTGGCGGCTGCCACAAAGAAGGAACTTGCAGAAGAGAGTCCAGCTGTCTATCCTGCAAACAGGGAGTCTCAGACAATGGACAGATTTGGGAAGCGGGTCCATGCTTCAATGACCTTTGCCATACGGTCGTTTAACTTCTTGGCACATTTTACCCATCTTCAGAGGGACCTGATCACTGAGCTCTCAGGCACCTTGGCATCTTGGCAGGAGCAGTGTCTAACAAGGTGCACAATAAAGTTGCTTCCTAGCTTGCAACCCTAGAATCAATATCCATCTCATCCATGTGGCTTATATTGCTCACACAGCCAAAGGAATGGCCAGGGCAGCAGGTACAGGTGTTGCCATTAGGCATCATGCTTGGATGTGCTTGTGTGATTTTGCGGACCCATTTAAGTCTTCCTTCATCAATGCTCCTGTTGATGCTACCTCTTTTTTTGGCCCCAAAGTTAGCGACACATTAGCCAGATATGAGAAGGACAGAAGGACCCTTTCTGCTGTGGGCATGCATATTTCAACTCCTCAATGACCTTACTCCAGGAATCGGAGAAGTGGGAAGATGTAGTTCAGGAAGTCCCAAGAACCTTTTTGGGAGACGTGGTGAGTCCCCACCTGGGGCAGAAGGGAAGCTCATTTGGAAGACACCCCTCCCTTGGTAGAGGTGGGCCTTTGTAACCAGGGTTCCAAGGATTCCTTCTCTGGACAACCTTACTAGTGCTCCTGAGCTGCGGCCTGATTGCCTACTTCTGGAGGCAGTTGGGGGAAGATCCTGTCTGCACCACTTAGCCTGGCACTCAATAACATCAGATTCCTGGGTGCAGACGATAATTACCAGAGGTTAACATATCCCCTTTGATCTCTATCCAAGCCCGCAAAGGCAAAACCCTGATGTTCCACTCAGTCAGAGGGATATAGAGGCACAAGAAATTCAAAAGCTGCTTCAAAAGAGAGTCATCCAGACAGTCCCACCAGATCAAATAGGATGCGGATTTTACTCAAGATTCTTTTTAGTGCCAAAAACGACAGGGGACTGGAGGCCAATTCTAGACTTCAGTTTGTTTGACAGACAAAATTCCGGATGGTCACGGTACAGTCTATCCTTCCATTTCTGGAGAAAGACAATTAGATCTTCAGGATGTGTATTACCACACAAAGATGGGCAACCACTCCAGAAGATACCTCCACTTCTGGCTGGGAGCCAGTCATGACCAATTTTGAGCACTGCCCTTTGATCTCACCACAGCCCCCAGGGTGTTCACCAAATGCATGGCAGTGGTTGCAGCTCATTTAAGGCTACAAAGATTCCATGTGTTTCCCTATCTATATGACAATTAACAGGAAAATGTCAAAGCTGTCTCCCACTCAAGAGTTAGAAATTCCTCAGAGTGACATTCAACACAAACTCCTGTATGGCTGCACTACATTTTCACAGGCTGCAAAGGTTAAGATCACAGCTTCAGGTGATACTCTTTCACGACAAAGTCCCAGCTCAATTAGTCTTAGAACTCCTAGGATCAATGGCTGCAAGGTTAGATATGAGATTACTCTAATGGCTTCTGGCATCACAGTGGTCTCTATTAACACACCCAATGTCTTACCTAATCTGCATAACAAAGCAATGCAAGCAGGATCTAATGTGAATGTGGTGGATGAAGTCAGAGCAGGAATTATGGAGTCGCCCTTTCTCCCCCAATCAGCCCAAGGCCATAGTGACCACAGATGCAACCCTGATTGGTGGGGGGGGGGGGGATTTTCAGGGAAAGAGAGTCCAAGGCACCTGGGCCCCCTCAAAGGCCAATTTACATATCAACATTCTAGAAGTGAGGACTGTGCTTCTAGTGTTGCAGGCATTTCAATTGACCCTCCCTTCAGGGACATATGCTATCCAATCAGGCAACATGGCAGTGGTCTGGTACATCAACAAACAGTGTGGAACCAGATCTTACCCTTTATGTCGGGAATCCCTAAGCATGTGGCAATGGATGATAGCATCCAACTACTTTCTGATAGCAGTGCACATTCCTGGGAATTCCAATGTGATTGTGGACAAGGATATTATCTAGAGTCAAAGGAGCATTACACTGCATGACGCAAAAAACAGAAAACCATGTTTCTTTGCAGGGATACAAGTCCAACAGCACCCATACACATTTGCTATTGTGTGTGTGTGTGTGAGACAGTAAATGTATATATGTATATACATATATATATATATATATATATATATATATATATATATATATATATATATATATATATATACACACACACACACACACATATATATATATATATATATATATATATATATACACACACACACGTATATATATATATATATATATATATATATATATATATATATATACACACATATATATATATATATATATATATATATACACACACATATATATATATATATATATATATATGTATATATATAAATATTTATATACATATATATATATATATATATACACACACACATATATATATATATATATATATATACACATATACATACACACTATATATATATATATATATATATATATATATATATATATATATATATACATAAAAACTGAAATAACACAACATTAGGAAAAATGAGAAACTTTTAAACCCACATGTCTACTGATGTAATAATATGGTGCTGCAGCTAGTGATGTAAGGGGAATTAACCAAACAAGTTGATGGTTTCCTGTTTTGACAATCTGGGGTTAGCACCCATTACTAAAGAGGCAACTGGAATATGTCCAGGAGGGATATATTCCATTTGTTATGCCTCATTGCAGATTTAGCCTTCAGATAGATGTGACCATGTAAGTTGGGGCAGGGCTACCTTAACAAGAAAGTCACCTCCATGAAGCAGCTGTGGCAGTCCTCTGGTCTGTCACTGATAATCTCACTTTGCCACTGAAGTGGACTCCTGGTGACCAAATCCAGTGGTTTATCCAGTGAACAATGCATAACAGCAAGGAAGACTCATAGATAATTGCTGTGCTGGGCAATGGAAGATGAAGCCAACACAGCAAGTAATAAGGGTTGCAAAAATAGTATTTTAATTATAATTATTTATATATTTTCAATTATATTTTACATTTAAATGTTTCAACATTTTTAAACATTTTAACTGTCTTCAACTAATATAGCTTCATTGAACGGATCAGTTCCCTCAATGAAAATATGTCCCTAGACATGCAAATAGTTATACATACTGCAAAGTATACCAGTTTAATGGTTGTAGATAGATTGATAAAGGACAATGATAGGCATTACTTGTTCAGTATAGCCACTGATAACCATTTTGGGGTTTTGAAAATTACCAAATGAACAGTCATTTAGGTTGAGGAACAGCCATTTAGGTTGAGGAGCAGCCAGATACAAACCTATAAGTTCCATGGTGCTTCCATAACATCTTTCCAATCATGTACAGAAATGGGCTGCTGTAGACAACTAGGCTGTAACCTGTAACTTTAGAAACACATGAGGATATCTTCATGTATGGTGGAAAATAACTCAGGCCTAGTGGCCCAGCACTGAATCTGCTTTAGTACATTTGAAAACTGTTCACTATGCTTGAGAATTTTCTTTGTATTTACACTTGTACGGAAATTTTGAAAAAAGTTCCTCTTCATGGCTTTAATGTGTGAGCTGAAAGCAGCAGTAGAAGCCATTCAGAGAGTAGTAATAGAGACTTGTTTTTAAAATCATCTGTAATAGTAGTAGTTTCTGACTTTGTAGAACATCCTTGATTTTCCTCATATGTTTGCCCTGTCTCTCATAGAATTCTTGATTTTCTGATAAATCATTGCGGACTACTGTCCGTTAGTAATGCCAGACTAGAGTTTTATACCTTTTATTGTTAGAATATGCATGTTGATTTAAACCTGCTGTTCTAGTAACTTTTTATGTGAATCAGAGTAACATTTTAAAAAACATCCTTGACTTTGTGCCTTTGCCCCCCATTATTTTTGTATTTATCTTGGATTCTTGAGCAAAGAAGTTGAGAGACATGCCCTAGATCTCTTCATCATACACTGTGAAATAAAAAGTAGTGGTTAGATTAATGGAAGATGATCAGAGTCATTTCATACCTCAGTAGTTTGGTTCATGGCAGCCTAAAGAAGAAAACATTTTCTGTAGAAGAATGTTTGTTTACTCTGTTTACTAAAATTAACAATAAATCTGTAAATGGAGAGAAAAAAAGGAAAGGACACCAAGGGAGTAGGTGGAGCAGGAGATCTGTAATAAGTATCACATAAATATATGCTTGTACTGCAAAGCATTGAGTTCTAAACTGTCAGTGTGAGATATACTGTAGTGAAATATAGAAATGTCATGTAGTCTTACATAAAAGAAGTTATAAAATGTGAGATTTATTGAGATGAAATATACAAATGTCACATAGTCTTATATGAAACAAGAGTAAAGGCACAACACAGCAAATCTGTATTAACGAACCACTGTATGAATGTCAGCAGTGTGCATAATTATGCAACCAGCGTATTGTACATTTTTTATATTTTTCCCCAACAGATTTGTTTGTTTTTCAATTGAATTGTACAGATTATAGGTCACATTCAAGGTGGGAAAAGTTTTGAAATTATTTATTGTGGTCTAATTTTTTTATATTATAAAAACTTGGCATTTTAACAGGGGTGTGCGAACTTTTTATATCCACTGTATATAAAGTACAGTGTTCCCATTTGCTTCTGTAAATGTATAAAACTTCCCTTGCTCAAAAAGGAAAAGGTAAAGAAGAAAGGAAAATTAAGTTCTGAATCAATAATAATAATAAATCAGACTGATAGTACAGACTAGGTTCTAAAATTATCTTTTTATAAGAAGAAATGGTTTTATGAAACAATTTGAAATATTTTTAGCTCATCTTCATCTACAGCTTTTGCAAAAGTAAAGAATAATAATTTACTCTGAAATACAAATGTAGATTTCATGTTTTTCACCCATAAAGCCATTCTAATGGTAATAAATGCTTTTATTTTCCTTGCAGTATGAGACTTATATTATAGATCAACTAATACAAAGTTATTTGCTTCCTTCAATTAGAATTTTGTTATTTTATTGTCACTCCATAAGCAGTAGATGAAGGTGCATACACCCAGTCAATTCACAGAAGTAATTGTTCAGAAGATGTTCAAAAAAGGTTTACTATTGTTTGTGTGAACTACGTTCTGTTGGCAGCAGTGTGCCGAACATCAGAATGTCGAGCACACAAACAATAGTTGTTGAGATAGTTGAAGACACTTATGCGAATGTACTGCATTCGCATAAGTGTAATTTGGTTATCTGCACGAGATCGCGGTGCAGTGGGGATTGGAAATTCATCCATATCCCCACTGTAGTGTGATGTCAGAGTTAGAATATATAAGTAGGGGTGTATGGGGGGTGCAAAACCGTGATATGTCGTATAGGAGTCTGATTTACATAAGCTCCTATACGGCTATCATGTGCTGGTTTTGACAACAATGTCAAATCAAATGTGTCAGGCATTTGGTTCGACATTGTCACCACTCGTTTGCATTTTTGGTGTTACTATTCGTTGATTCGAACGGCAAGTTTTTTTGCCGTTCGAAGAAACAATAGTAAACCATTCAAAAAAGGTCTTACAGGGCAATTTGTGGGACAATAATGTTGACAGGTTGATTAGGAACTCCTAATATTCTTAATTTTTTCTTTTGTTTACATATTTCGTAGTCTAATAATTTTATTTTCAATGGTTAACTGAAGTTTCTTTAAGGCAGCAATTGTTTATCACTGTATGCTTCTTAGAACTTGGAATTTGTTGCTTACTAATTTTGTCTTTGTTATTTCAGTATTTTCTGCATGTTTGTTTGCTGCACTTCCAATTCTGCTAGTTTATTCAAATAAATTTCTAGGTTCTCTAACTTGTCGGAGATCTGATATACTTTCTGTGACATGTCAAATAATAAATATTGAGTTATTTGTGTCTGAATTAAATTACACATCACAGCGAAATAGATTTGCTTATGGTATCAGGAAGAGTTGTTTGCTATTTATGATGGCACAATAATATTTATATCAGTGGAGGACAGTGACATATGTATGGCCCATTGACCACTATTAATTGAATAAATATCTGCAAGTAATGGAGTTGTCACTGTTTTTGCAGGTTTAAAGACTTGTTATTTTGGGTTGACATCAAATGGGTGTTCAGTTGCAGAGTAGTGCTTCCTTGTTCCACAGAGCCTTTTTCGTGGTCAAAAGTGTTTTATTGTCTTTTGGAACTAGATATTTTATTATTGCACAGGTTTGTTATATAGTTCTTTTCTTGTTCATTTTCTGCTTTGGTTGATAATTTTGTCGTTATAGAAAATGAAATGCAACCAAATAATTCACAGCAGGAAAATTGCAGCTTACAAAAGAAGTGATCAGCTGAAATGGACCAATGTGTAAAATGCTTCAACAAGACCCTTCTTATTGGATGTAATTGTGTTGATAGACAACACAACACCCTACATTCAACACATCTTCTGCAAATAACTACATTTTGTTAGTCTCTTCCTTGCTTCCTGGATCCATTATTTTGTACACATATTTTGGGACATGTTTATTACCCTGTATTATGTTTGCCATTAGGTTCCACATGCACAGTTTCTCAAACCAGACCTTTTTATAGCGCCTCCTCCTAGAGTCTTTATATATATATATATATATATATATATATATATATATATATATATATATATATATATATATATATAAAGCAACCTATATTAACTTTATCTGATATTCTTCCACACCAAACCATGTTTGCTATTGGGAAAAGGTACCATACATTTTGTTAATAGCAGACATCATTGCAACATACTGTAATTTCAGTAGTAGGTGTCAGATTTGTCTTAAAAGCGGTTACCTATTAGAAAATCGAAGTTACGGAACTTCAAATACCATATGGTCGACACCATATGATCGAAGTTCCGTAACTTCGAGATTAAAAAACAAAAAAACAAACAAAGACAATGTACCCTGATGGGTTAAAGCAAGGGGGCAAGCCTCCTTGCACCCCCCCACAACCCCGCTACTTAAATATACCAACTCTGAGATCGCACTTTAATGCACTACGGTGCGGAAAGGGAAGATTTCCCTTTCCTACACTGTAGCACGATCTCAGAGTTGGTATATTTAAGTAGCGGGGGGTGCAGGGGGGCTTGCCTCCCTGCCTACACCCTTTACTTTTTCTCTTTTTATGTTCATTTTGAACATTTCGATTTTTCAATTATTCGATCATTAAAGGTCGACCTTTAGTGATTTGAACAATTAAATATTTGATGTTCCAATAGGAACCCCTTAAAAGCAGTCAGTTTTGCATTTCTGTGCAACAGGCACCACACAGAGATCTCTCTTCTTAATTCTCCAATAACCACTTTTCCATATTTAAAGCAGTCTGTTAATTTACTCAGTTCTGCAGTTCAAAACAAACTTATGTTCATGTCTCATTTGTTCTCTGTTATAAAAGTAAAGTGCTGAAAAATTAGCAAAGGGTTAGATTCAAATATAGCAATTGAATCTCTACAGTAACTTTAAATTTGTGACAGTTGACCTCGTCAGTTGTCTCCTACCTACTTACTCCTTCTTCATCCCACTTACTTTACAACTGTAACCCTGAATCTCACTTCCATTTCATCTTGAATCCCCTTTTCAAATCTATTCTTTCCTCCTCGCTGCCATGTACTTCATCTTCTGCGAATATAAATCTTTGACTCTACTGACCGTATGTGAAAATCTTCCTTACTGTGATAATATATTAAATTTGTATATAACTGAGGAACCATATAGCTATATCATTGCTGACATTATTTTTCATAACTCTTTGTCAGTGTGTATACTACTTAGATGTTTTATAGTGCAATTTGTTACTTGTTAAATGATTGTCAACTCCTTCTTCCGTATTATACTACTTGTTTGTATTAACTGTGGATCTTTTTTCCTCGGGGCTTCACTGAAAAAGGGTGACAGCTCAGTTGGACTAACTCAATCAACAAATATCAAATAAATAAATAATACATTGTTTGGGTAATTTAGCGGGTGTTTCCAGGCTGTTCAATTAGTTATGTTTTGCATGTGACACTGGTACTCTTTTTCTCACTAGAATGTTATTATTTAACTACATTTCAGTTCAATAATCATAAGTGTCCTGGTCTTCAATGATAACATTCAAAGTCAATATGTCCAATATGTTTAGGTGTTTTAAATCTGTCTTCACAGTCAGTCACATGCATTTCTTGTATTGTTTAGGTCTCCCTACAAAAAAAAAAAAAAAAAAAACATAACCAGCACACATTCATGCTTCATACATTAATATCTCATTGTTGTCATTTTTGCATCAACATAATTTTAAAGTTGCTTTTGTTTCCATTTACTGATGGTTTCTTTCTAATGTACATATATGCATTACCGTACAGATAATTACTTCTAGTGACACATAAAATCGTGATATACTGTTTGACTGCTTGTTTTTGAAAGTTATCATCATCTCCCTGATAAGTTAACTCCATAATTATAGTCTTGTTACATACTGCCTGCAAAATATTCTACTGTATGATTTTTAAAATCAGTAGTATGGAGCTTTCCAAATCATGCTATTGCAGTAATTTGTAATATAAACACCCTTAAAAATCTTTATGCATGATTACTACTTGCCTCTTTCTATTTATATTTAACTGCCTGAACCAGCTAGTCTGCCAGTTTGGCTAACAAGAAGTTTATTTCTTGTCTCTTTGTATCATATGTTATTTTAATCCTTTTCAACTGAATTGTGCTACTTTGTGTAACTGGAATTGTGTCTGCATGCCTGATCTGATGTTGATATTTTTATTGCGTATTTATACAACATAACATCAAACTGACAATATTAGGCAATGCAGTGAGATAGGAGTGCTGCACAATGAAGGTTTTTTGGTCAAAATACTTTGTTGTGAGCCTGTGACATCCAAGGGTGAGTGTAACTCTGGAGGGATTTATGTATCCTGTCAAACTTTCAGTAGTTGCACTTTGGCAGAGTGGTGCCTTCTCGGCTTTTCTCCTTTGATACACCAGTATGCTCTGCCACCTTTGAGATGTCAAAAGCACATAGAAGGTACAAAACTATTAAATACTGGACATGCTGACATTCTTTCAAAGGGTTTCACTTTTGTACAAATTCGAAAAGCAAATGTTGTGGATGCAATATGTGACTTGAAATTGTATACTAGGAAAATTAATTTTAAACTATTTGCTAATGAGCAGAGTGCACAGAACAATTTACATCATTCTAGTATATTTAACCCACCCTTCAACAATGTTATTTCAACCTTTGAAAAAATGTGCGAATTTGACATTCGCCAAATAGTTGAAAAAAGAAATGAGGTTGAATATTCAAATGTTAC
This sequence comes from Protopterus annectens, assembly GCF_019279795.1. NCBI lineage: Eukaryota > Metazoa > Chordata > Ceratodontiformes > Protopteridae > Protopterus > Protopterus annectens. The sequence continues at coordinate 1,346,656,667 of NC_056733.1, read as the reverse complement.
TGAACGAGAAAATGTATCATTACATGAATTAATTGATGACTTTGGTATCAGGGTGATGAAACTTGATAAAGGGGGAGGGGTGGTAGTTATGAATTCAGTGGATTATCAATATCAAATCAATGCATTGCTTTTTACTGAGAACTATTGTGAAGTTTCACGTAATGAAATTAATGTAGCATTCTGTAGGACTGATTTGTTATTAGAAGACATGCTTTTACAAGGTGAAATTGCTAAAGATGACCATGATTTTATGTTAAACAAAAAGCCTGCACTAGCAAGTATATTCGGTATTCCGAAAATACATAAGGGTCTTGAAAACCCTCCTTTTAGACAAATAGTAGATGGGTCGAAGACATATTACATTGCACAATGGATTGATAATAAAGTCAAGAAGGGTATTTCTAATAATATTAACATCTTAAAGAATTCTTGGCAGTTTTTAGAAAAGTTTAATACTATTCCCTATTGTAGTACTGGAATTTTTGTAACCATGGATGTTCATGACCTTTTTTCTGTAATACTGCATGCTACAGGTCTATCATGGTTTGAACAACTTTTTTCTACTGGTACAATGAGTAATGTCATGGTAAATGCTTGTGTAACGTTAATGGAGGCAATCTTAAAAATAATTTTATATAGTTTGAAGGCCAAACATATAGACAGACTACTGGAGTGGCAATGGGGGCTGCGTGTGCCCCCAGTTTTGCCAATCATGTTATGGCCCAGTGGGAGGCAGAATATATTTTGCATAGTGAATATTCTACTTGTTGGTCCTTATACATCAGATTTTTGGATGACATTTTTATTTATTGGACCAACACTGAGGAAAAACTGAAAGAAGTTTTAGTATATGTAAATAATACAGTTGAATTTTTAACATTCTCTTCTGAATATCATATAGATCAAATTTCCTTTCTAGATGTGGAGGTAGGGAAAGATTACAATAATCATTGTTTTTATTCTAATTTATATAGAAAACCTACCTTTTCAAACACTTACTTACATTATTCCAGCTGGCACCCTAGCCATCAAAATGGTTTAAAAAAAATAACAGTTTATAATAGAAGCCAATAAAGTGGTGGATATGTTTAGTAAAAGGGGATACCCCAAAAAATTGTTGAATTGGGTGTATCAGGAAGTATTTATCAAGAGAGATAATGTTTTTTATGCACCTATATTAGGACAGCAAAGAATGGAAATTGTGAGTAGAGATGATTCTGTGAATGTGAATAACAATTACACATTCAGTTTTATCACCACTTTTAATTGGGATAGTTTAACAATTTTTAAGAGTATATGTAAAAAGTGGGCCTTGTTTTTGAAAAATGATGATTTGTTGGAAAAATTAGGTCCTACACCCATAGTGGTATATAGCAAGGACAGATCTTTAAAGATGAGACTGGAAAGGAAATTTCAGAGCACGGACAAGAAATCTTGTTTTGGTACAAAAAAATGTGGTTGTTCTACATGTCCCTATATAAATTCTACAAACACCTTTTACATAAGAAAAAGGAAATACAATGTGAAGGGTTGTTATTCATGTAATACATCCAACGTATTATATTTAGTACAATGTAACCAGTGTCCAGCTTATTATGTTGAAAAAACTAGTAGACCTTTTAAAAGACGTATTTAGGAAAATATTTTACATATCAGAAATAAGAAATCCACAAATGCACTTTATAGACATATGGAAAAGTGTGGTAATCATAATTTAATTTTTTTAATTATTGAGTAGGTCAAAAAAGATTTACAGGGGTGGATTATGGATGAACATTTGGACAGGAGTGAGATTAGATGGCAAATAATTCTTAATGCCTACAACCACCCTGGATTAAATGATAGTTGTTCCATCACCCCCCTATTAAAGCTTATGCATTAAGGAATAAAGTGACATAAATTTTATAATGTTGCATAACATATTTAGGTATGAGATTTTATAGGAAGATTTAAACAGACTGTTTATTTATGATGTTTATACACAGTATTAACATACATTTTATATTTCCAAGTGTATATAACTTTAAGTTTTAATTAATTAACAATACCACGTGATTTTGAATAGGGGTATATATTGGGAGTTTTTAAATGTGAATTTGTTCTGATGAAGTTTTGTTAAATGAAAGCACTTAACAACTGTTAATAAAGTGTGTGGTTCAACACTCCTACTGGTTCTGGTTCCTTTGGAGGTTGCTATTCAACCTTTGAGATGTGTGTCATGTCCATTTAGTACTGGCTTCAGTGAACATTGTGAAGAAGGAACCTGTCATGCATTACTGACTGGGCATTAAAATAGTTGTTGTTTAGCTATCCCATTTGTGCACAAGATGCACATTGCAGGGCTAATTACCCTGCAAAGGTTGTGGGGATTAGCTTAAATTAACAAGAGGTATTTACCAGGCAAGCAGGCACAGAGATTTTATATTATGTTGACACATACATCTTAAGTGGACAAACTTTAAAATTCTTACCAACTCCTTTTTGGTTAGGGATTACTAGTGTACTCCTTTAGTAAGTGATCCAAACTTAATTTAAGACACTTTTAAGTTGCTTTCAGTAGAAGACATAATAATTGGTTAGGACTGGTCCACCTACTGTGATTGGAGATGTCTCATTTCTCGTCAGTTAATCATGGTCTACAGAGATTTTTGTCACTGAAGAGATAGGCTTGGTGATAGTATTTACGCTGACCTTTTCTCCTGACATTGTTGTAGGTGTGCCTCAGATGGGTTTCTCCCCATGTGAAGCTGAAGGTCCTTTTATGATCTATCTACATTTCTAGGTTGTGTTTGACTCTGCAGTTTTATTAAAAAAAAAAAAAAAAAACTGAAGAACAAAGGTTTGCATCATTAACTTCACTGGTATTGACAGGAAAGTGTGCTTGAGTTACACATCATGTTTTTGGCCCCCCCCCCAAATATTCTGACTCACTGGTGCTGCAAGCATGCATTGATTAGTTGTCAGGTTTGGGGTGCGCCCTGCTCTTTAGTCTGTGCAGTGGATTACTCTGACATTTGTTTCTTTCCTTTTGGGCCACAGATTCCTCAAATTTAATATATAAAAAAGAAAAAAAAATCTTAATTTACTTGGTACATTTACAGGGGTTCCTATTGCGTGATCGAAAATTGTAAACGGTGAACGCGTATTGAGCGAACCCGATTGGTTGAAGCGTTGTGCGCATAACACAGAAATCGCCGTAGGGAATATTTTCCCTTTACTTCAATGCAGTGCGATCTCTGAGTAGGAATATTTAAGTAGCGGGGTGGGGGGGCGCAGGGGTGCTTGCCCCCCTGCCTACAGCATTTAGGTAAGTATAGTTTTTTATTTTTATTTTTTTATTATATTTTCAAAATTTCAAACATCACTCGTATGGTGTTCTATGTTTGAAACTTTCGAAAATATAATATAGACCCCATTTACAGTATAGGGCTTTGCTCTGTGCCTGAGAGGATAACAAAGAGATTAGCCAGCATAATTCTCCCTTTTTCACTTCCAAATGTGGAATTCTTCTTTAAAAAAAAACTGTTAGTTTAATTGGATAAGTGCATGTTTTGTTGGTACAGAAGTTATGGAGTTCTACGCCAGGGGATGCTGAGGTGGGGAGCATAATAGAACCATAAACATATTTCAGTTTCAACCATTGCTAAGAAGTAATAGTATTTTACACAGAAAAGGTGTACTATGGTAAATGTTTAAAAAACTCTTTACATTAAATGTGTGAGAGACATTTGTAGGTGAACCACGAACAGTGTGCTCATAAAGGGGTACAGTTGACAGTCATAGTTATGATGACTTGTCTGTTTCATTTCTCATACATTACTTATTTAGTAAGAATACCTGTAGTCGATCAAGGTGGTTTGGGTTTTAAGGAGTAAGTGTTAGGTTTCTGTATGCAAGGCTCTGGTGTCAAGCTAACCACAGATATTTATGAGCAAAAATTAGCATAATATTTAATTAGCAAACTCCAGAGACTTTAAGGTATCAGATTTATCAACTTATAATGTATTTATTCAAATGCATGCACATATATATATATATATATATATATATATATATATATATATATATAATATTTGTGATATTTGTAAATATATATAAGAAAATAAATGCCAGTGGTGTTTTCAGTGAGGTATGCCAGTTTAAAGTTAATTTCATACCCAAGGTATTACATTTTTTGGGTGTTACTGTTTAGGTTCCATGGCTTCAATAGATGAGTTGCAAGTGAGATGGGAGCAGATTGCCCTTCAACACAGGTGGGTTTTTGAAGAAGCTGCTGGGTAAGAATCACAGCTGTCTGGTTCTTCAGGCTTGTCCACAGAAAAGAGGACTGCATATAGTGGCCCAGAGATCTCCAGACCTCACTTAACGAATTGTAAGGGCATTCCAGAGGTGGTGGCAACATTGCAACCTCCAGTAGCCACATTGGACGTAAACTTAATAGATATGATCAATCAAGGTAATCTAGATTTAAAGGCCTTACTGAGGAATATACTCCAGAGATTCTAGAAACCCTGTCAGATGATGGTAGGGCTAGGTTGTTTGACCTGGTGATGGATAATGACTTTGGGCAGTCCCAGCATGGTAGCAGCTCTTTTAGAGAGTCTGGGGTTACCAGGGGTAAGCAGGATGTAAGGTTATTAGCTAAATTGATGTGACGGGGGAGGGAGTCTACAGGGAGGTCAAAGTATAAATGTAGAGTATCCAGGGGTGGGTGGGAATGGGGGTAAGGTAGAAGAGTGGATTGAGCCCAAGTGCAGCGAGGGCAAATGGAGTGGACTGAGCCAGCTCAGTAAAGGTAGCTATGAAAAACAATCAGTCAAATAGGTAAATTTGTTAGATAGAGTAGCTGGAGGGAGTCAGTCAGACAAGAACATTTGTTAGAGTGCTCTATGACAGGGAGAGGATTAGGGAAGAGTGACAGAGAGTCGGGAGCATTGATTCTGTGGGAAAAAATAACTTGAGAGAAAGATAGCACTTGGTTAGAGGAGAAGTGGGGTAGGAGGGAGATAGTGTATAGTCAAAACTTTAGTAAAGCAGGACAGTGTAACACTAGGAATGCTTGGATAGTAATGGTAAGGTTTGGTAGTGAGAAAGAGGAAAAGTAATTGTTTGATGCTACAGTAGACAACAATGTTCAGGGGAGGGAAATATTGGGGCATGGTATTAGATAACTATAGAACAGGGAGTTAATGGGGGTTAGAGCTTGGGATAGGTGATGTACGAGAGACCGTTGATTAGGTACACTAAATGCTATAAAGTAAAGAAACCTTCAGTTTGTACATACATTAAATTACAGATGAAAAAAGAATCCCGGTTTAGAGGTGGAGTATCCAGTGGGAAGATGGCAGTGGTTTTCCTTTTGACAGTAGTAGTTGTTATTATTATTATTTATTTTATGTTCCTTGGATCCTCTGTTTATCTGGCCTCGGGACTGAAAAAGTCAGGGTGTGGTGTTCTGCCTGATGAAAAAATATAGAAAAAATATTAGACGGAAACAAGTAGGATAAAGACTTACACAGAGAAAGATGTAAAGGATAGGATAGATAGAGACAGGAGGGGAGAAGGGAGGAGTTAGTGGGATGAGAGGAAATCAGGAAGAGGAATATACTCCAGAGTTTCTAGAAACATTTTCAGATGATGGTAGTGCTAGGTTGTTTGACCTGGATATTGATAATGACTTTGGGCAGTCCCAGCAAGGTAGCAGCTCTTTTAGAGAGTCTGGGGTTACCAGATGTAAAGTTACTGGGTTACATCATTCCACGCCTTCTACAATTGGTACACATATGTAGGCTTCAGTGAATAAGGAGGTAGCAGGCCAGTCACTGGCATTCCCCCTTCCCTACCTGGGTCTACCCTGACAGCATATATCCATCTTGCCATTAAAGTATAAATTTTGAAAGGATTATACATGAATATCCTTGGCTGAAATGACTTAGAGTACAGCAGATTTTGGAACCTGATAGCAGGGGCAAAAGATCTTATGGTGGCTTTAACAATCATTGACCATAGTAGTTCCAAGATGGCTGTATACTGAGTAACAGCTTGTTTATAGCTCTCTCAGTGTGAAAACAGAAACTTAGCAGAGAAGGCCAGTAGACTTGTGTTTATGGGTGAATTTCAGTAACTGGCTAGTAAGTACACTGCCTGGATGCCAAGAATCAATAAGTACAGAAGACCTGGAAGAAAATCAGCTACGAAAAGTGAGGATGAAACGGTGAGTAGGGAGAGTTCTGCAGCTGCCCAGCAAAAAGTAATGCAACCTTCAGACATGACTTCCAATAACCTACATGATGATATAAGACAACTGCATACAGACCTGGTTAAAATAAACAAAACACTGATAAAGTACATTAACACAAACAACAAAAGTCTGGAACAAATGCAGGAAGTTTTCAACAAATATTCAGATGAGATGATAAAGTCAGAGGTTGAACTTAAGAAAAGGCTGGCTGAATATGAGACTGCCCAGGAAGAGATGTTTCAAAAAATAATAGAATTAGAGGACAGAGCACATAGGGAAAACTTGAGATTTTCAGCTATACCAGAGAAGCTGGTAGGAACAGACTGCATTAAATTTATGAAAGCACAAATAAGCAGCTGGACTGGTATTCCAGAGCAGGATTTATTAGTTGAATGGGCACATCGTGTGTATGCTCCAAATCAAGCAATAACAGAGCAACCTAGACCTTTAATAATAAGGATGTAATCCTACCAACAGAAATAATTGATCTTGTCAGAACTGTGGCAGAAGGACAAAATGCTAAAAGTATGTGATAGCAGAGTGTTTGTGGAGAATGATTACTCATTGTACACCAGGCAAAATAGAAGTAAATTCATCCTTCTATTCAGAGAATGCCAAGATACAGGTATGAGATTCAAACTACCATATCCAGCTGTTTTCAAGGTATTCTTCCCTGGAGGGAGAAAATCATTTTTTGATGAAGTGTGTGCTATGGAGAAATGCAGAAGTTTGTCCAACAAAAACTGAGCTGTGAAACAGAAGGAGATTCGGCTTCTCACTCCGCTAGTAATAAAGGCTACAGAGAGACTGCACCTGTGAAACCTTTTCCAGTATTTCAACGGAAAATGTTGGAGGGAAGGAAGGGAGCATGAGAGTTGACCAGAAGAATTGAGAGTACATTGGAAATGAAGCAGAGACAGGATCTGGGTGATGGAGAAGAGCAGTAATATAATCAGTAACTTAATGTGGGATTACAAAGTATTAATTATATTTGTGAAATATGATAGCACAAGAAAATCTGGAAACAGTGGACTTCTAAAGTTGTTTGCTGAGTGGGGGACTGAAGTATATGCCCTACTTCATGACATTAATGTTTGGAAAAATGCTTTGGGGAAGGGGAAGAGAGGGAGGGGCGCTAACTGTAAGTAAAGAGAACACATTTTCTTAATTGTATTGTATCTGTGTTGCATGGTATTCTTTGCATGCTATTTTTTGGTGTAATGGGGATTGTAAACAGATGTTTTTATTTTTCTCCCCTCTTCCCTTTTTTCTTCTTGTGCAGTTTTGAGAAACATAGGCAATGTAATGATTAACAAAAAAAAAAAAAAAAAAAAGAAAAAGGGAGCCTGGTTAAGGGGTCATGACAAAGTTCAAACTGATGTGCTTCGTTTTCATTCTTGCATGGGAAAATGACTGATTAAGGACCTTTGTTTTAAAACAGAGAGCAAGTAAATGAAAAAAAGAATATTGAACATTACAAGGTTGTTCTTCTAGCCCTTGCAAATATGTATAATAAGTAGCATTTCTGCAGTATGTTTCCATGGAGATGATCTGGGAAAGAGAAACTGGAGACTGTCTAGAGGAAGGGGATTGGCTGAGGGAAAATTAAAAAAAGAACAGAGAAACTGGCTAGGACAAAATGTTCCTTGAAAACAATCAGGGGTTTTCCCAGGTGTGACAGCTTTAGAGATAATACAAAACTGGTTAGACTTGAAGTAAAGTTCTCTCAGTTTTTTAAAATGCAATTGGGATACTAATATAAACAGGTGCTTTTGTTTTTTCTCGTTCACCCTTCTTCTCTCTTTTTCTTTGTCCAGTTTTGAAAAATGTAGGCAGTACAATGGAAAAAGAACAATGAGGGGAAGAGATGAAGGGAGACCACAAGGGTCTGATTAAGACAGTATGACAAAATAAAAATCAGTGTGCTTTTTCCCATCCTTGCATTGGGAAATGACTGGGTAAAAACCATAGGCATCATCCAGTAAAAAGTTTATTACAAAGCATGTAAATGAAAAAGAATATTGAATACTGTAAGTCTTTCTTTCTGATAATCAAGGTACCCTTAGCAGTTCAATGTCTGGTTTGCATGTCACTAGAAGACAATTTGAGAAAGAAAAATGGCTTGTAGAAAGTGTTTACTGAAAGCATTCAAGTGTTTTCTCAACTGGAAGAGTTATATAGATATAAAAAATTAAATAGCATTTACTAATAGCACAGGCTGTACCATGCGTCTTAGCATGACTAACCTTTTTTTTTTTTGTTAATTTTAGCCTGTCTGTGTAGCTATCAACTTAGAACTTATGTTCTTATCAGGAAGCAAAAACTTCAAGATTTGAAGATGTACATAGTTTTGTGTGTTATTGTAAAGTTTGTAGGTTTTTAGGAGGGTTTTTTTTGGGGGGGTTGTTTGTTACGTTTGAGGGCTTTCAAAAAAACAAAAAGTTATGTAAGATGTGACATAGGCACAAATGGATATGACATGAAACAACTGTATAAAAGACCAACCTGCCAAATAATATATACATGTTACATAAAAGTTGGAACTAGACATTTAGCAAAAGAGCAGTTATATAAAAGGTGGTAATAATAACTATATAAGAAAATTATGCTTTCTGTAATGTCTTTCAATCTAAATGGTCTTACAGATAAATATAAAAAAGAAAGAGGAGTTGTTGTGTCTTTCGGCTTTTCCCAGTTAGGGGTCGCCACAGCGGAACTCCGGTCCGCTAATGATTGATAGTAGATTTTTATGTGCCGAGTTGCCAGCTCTGACGCACAACCTTCAACGAAGGTACGCCCATTTTTGCATCTCTCCAGACAGAAGACGCTATAGCTGAGAATTGAATGGAACAACGTCTTACTGCCAGGCGACAGCGCTACCGCAGCACCACCACCGCATAAAAAAGAAAGAGTAGTGAACTATATTAAAAAATGTAGAGTGCAAATAGCTATGCTACAGGAGATACACATGAAAAGAACTGAGCATGTGAATTTGATAAAGAAATGTTTTCAGGATGGTTATTCAGTGGACTATTTGGGGCAAAGGAAAAGAATACTTATTTTAATAGCAAGAGGAGCTCAAATAGTGATAGAAGAGGGAAAAAAAAGATAATAATGGAAGATGCATAGTATTAAGAGGCTACTGGCTAGGGAGGAGCATTACACTGGCATGCATTTACATCCCCCCTAAAACTGCTAGAATGGACCTTAAGAAAATTTTGGGAGAAATAATCAGCTTTCAGCAAGGAATATTACTTATAGATGGAGACTGGAATTTGGTTTGCAACAGTGAAGATGTGTCTGGGGGGCCTAGAAGGGATAATATAACAAGGGAGGGTAGATTTTTGAAGACATTTATGAAAATGTTTGGCATGGAAGATGTGAATTCAGTACTAGGAGTTCGGAGTGAATTTACGTATTATTCCCCAAGATACAAAAACTGGGCTAGGCTAGATTGATTTTATATCTCACAGGAACATATGCATTTAATTAAAGTTCTTAAAATGCACCCAATAACTATTTCAGATCATGTATGAATAATAACTAAAATAAAAACGCACGGTAATGGAATGAAAGTGAGACACTGGTGCTTTCCCAACTACCGGTTGAAAAGAGAGGAATTTAAGGAATGGCTTGTGGAATTAATTCAGGAGCTACTAGAGAAGACAGATTTGTCTTCTGAAAACATAGCTAAGGAGTGGGATAAAATTAAAGTGGAGTTTAAAACTAGGTTGGAAATAAAAGAAAGGGAGATAATGGCTAAATAGTAACAAGAATTATTTAGAGGGATTGACAAATTTTAAAGTATTGCAAAATAGGGGAAATCTTTCCGAACAAGAAAAAGAGTAACTGCAGAATGCTAAGCAAAAAATAAGGGATTACCTCAATAATACGCATGAGTTTAGAAAGATTGCTCTTAAGCAACTGTTTTTTGATAATAATTCTAGAACACAAAAACTTTTAGCACAATAACTCAGGCAACAAAAAGTGGAAAGGGCAGTCACCAAGCTTAGGGAGCCTATAACAAGGAAGATAACAAGACAACAACAATAGAAGTATTAGAAATATTTCTGAAATTTTATGAAAATTTGTATAAAGCAGAGAAATATGGAAATCAAGAAAAGGTACAAATGGAAATGTTTATGGAGGAATTAAATATGCCAAAGTTAGAGGTAGATGAGGCTCAATTACTAACCGTTAGGACAGGAATTGATGAGATGAAAATGGCTATGTATAACCAATCTACAGGAAAGTCCCCAGGAATAAATGGTATTCCTGTATAAGTTTGGAAGTTAGGAGAGAAAAAAAGTGATAAAGATCTGGAAGGTTTTGTTTAACAGTATTTTAAGAGGAGGAGAAGTTCCAGCATCCTGGAAGAAGGTGGTGGTCACGGTAATACTTAAAGAGGGGTAAAGATCCATTGGATCCAGCTTCATTTCAATACTAAACCATGATTATAAAGTGCTTATATCTATAATGGCTTAAAGAATGGCAAAAGTGATACCAAAATTGATAGATATGGATCAGTGTGGTTTTGTGGAGGGGAGGCAAACATTTGACAATATTAACAGAACACTGTTGATCCAGAGGGAAGCATAATGTAAGAAAGTACCACTTTTATTGGTGGGTCTTGATGCAGAGAAAACGTTTGGCAGAGTAGACTGGGACTTCATTGAGTAGGGCAATGGAAGCATTTGCTTTCCCTGATACAATTATAAGGTTGATTAGATGAATATATGAGGGATTGTAGGTGCGAATTAAAGTGTGTGGGTTTTTCTCAGATAATTTCTGTTTGAGTAGAGGAACCAGGCAGGGTTGTCCGCTTTCCTCTTTGTTGTTTGCATTATATTTAGAACCACTGGCAAAGAAAATAAGGGACTGAAGAAATTCAAGGATATAATTGGTATGGCCGTCAAGAAAAGCTGGCTCTATTTGCAGATGATATTATTTTGTACATGACAAAACCAGAAAGGGACATTACAGTGTTGTGGAACATTTTAAGACAGTTTCAAATCTTCTCAGGATACAAAATTAATGATGGTAAAACAAAGGCAGTAGCGGTAAAGTATGTACCCACACACAAATTGGTCCAACAATATCCATATTTATGGGGCAAAGATAAAATGAAGTATTTAGGAGTATGGATTAGAATTGTCTCTGTGAAGGCAGCTAAGGATATGTGGGAAGAGACTAAACAGAAGATAATACAAAAATTGAGAAGCTGGAAGATTTGTTATATGGATATGGATACTAAGATACAAGCCATTAAAATGTTTTTAGTCCCATTAGACTTATACACTGGTCAGGCATATACTTTTATCAACCAGAGGAGAAACTGTGGATAGCAATTAGAAAAGAGTTGAAGGATTTTATCTGGGAAGGGATGAAAGCAAGGGTTAAGTGGGATAAGCTGATTTTACCAATAGAACAAGGTGGACTAGGTTTACTTAATTTGAGGGGGTATTTTAGAGCAACACAGTTAAGGTTGTTATACATAGCACAAACAGAAAACTATAATTCAAGGTGGAAAGGGAAGATGATGATGCAGGGAGGAAGCTCAAGAAATGAGAGATTGGGATGTTGGATGCAGACTCTTAAGGAGAACAACCAAAATCATACAGAGTATTATATTTACAAAATAGCAGGGATTATTCTAAGAACCAAACAAGCATGAGAATGGAGAAAAGATATTTTGCCAATAGGGTTGACTGTAGTGAATGATACAAATAAGAGGCTGGAATTTATTGGAGAAAGTTGGAAAAGGAACCAAGGTATTGGGAGCAAATAACTAGAAAGGAAAATGTAATAGAATGGGAAGAGGCCAAAAATTAGTTTGGACTGCAGGTTAGAGATTGGCTTCTCTATCAATGATTGATATCAGAGTATAGGCAAAGGGAAAGAAATAGGGGCTCCTAAATGAAAGATCAGCACTGGTAGAGTTTTTAATACAATCTAGAACAGAAGCTGCCATTAGAAAAAGGAATAATTAGTAAAGCATATAAAATACTGCATGATAATTACAAGAATCAATTAGAGGAGCTTAGAAAGGCTTGGGAAGAGAGATTGGATAAGCAATTCACAAAGAGACAATGGGGGGGTATATGTACATCTCCCAAATATGCAACTAAGTCTAGAAGATTTAGGATCTTTGCCTGGAAATGTTTACATAGGTATTTGTATACCCCAAGTAGACTCCAACGGATTTTTCCTCAGGTGGATAGTAAATGTTGGAAGTGTGATGGGCAAGAAAGAGGTAGTTGGGAACATAATTTTTGGCCCCCAAGCCCTTTCTGTGTTGGAGGGAAGCCTTCTAGCTTATCAGTGGGAGTGGTAAGCACTAGGTCGCCTATCTACCACAAGAGTGGTTTTTGGCCCAGAAATTGTAGTTTATTTGCTATTTGGGCAGTTTTTCCATCTCTTTCAACCTTCTGGTTTAAAAGCCCGTGTTTGTGCTTGTTTCCCACCTTTCCTATCTAGTCCAGATACAGATTTGGTGTATCCAGGACTGTTTGTAAGCTTCTGAGCCCCCCCCCCCAAGCCACTCTGTGTTGGAAGAAAGCATTCTAGCTTATCAGTGGGAGTGATAAGCACTAGGTGGCCTATCTACCTCAAGATCCAGGTCCAGATTCTTAGTTTTAGCACTTGAATTTGCTTATTCGTGCTCAGCAATTGTTCAGAACTTGTTAACACTAAATAGGCTACAAATTACTACAGGACTCAGCCTTCCTCTTTACCTAGAGGAAAACAGTTTTTGTACTTACTTTCCTCACTTGCTTAGAGAAAAACAGCTCTTATACTCACTTTCCTTAGTTGTCTAGACTAAAGTAGTTTTTTATTCATCATGTCCAAGGGTCAGCTCCCAGTGTTCTCTCCTGTCCATCTGATGAATCTGGGCATCTTGGGGCAATGTAGCAAATGCCACATGTATACAGACAACCCTCTCCTCCTACCACCCAACACCACAACATGTGAGAGATGCACGTATCTAGCCATACTGGAGGTAAAGCTCTCTCCAAGACTGAACTTGACAGTCAAGAGGAGAAAGTAAACACTTGCATCACACCACACTCATCACATAGTCCCACTAAACCTACACCACCAAAATCCACACATAGTAACACAAAAACATTCACGGAAGCTCTCAATAATAATCTGCTCAAGCAACAGAGACCTCCAAAGCAGAAACACAAGCAACCTCCACCCCCCAACACAACCCAAATAACACATAGCCCACAGACTCAGTGTGCCACTCAACCACAGCCCATAAGGCAAAACAACGTACCCAACACACTAGTCATAGGTGACTCTATAGTCAGGCACACTGATGTCCCACTCACCAGGCTAAACAAGGAGAAGGTTGCTGTCAACTGCCTGTCAGATGCCAGGATCTGCCACATAACCCATGCACTCAGGTCACTCCACAACAAGTACAAATATGACTCTGTCATTGTCCATGTTGGTGTGAATGACCTGAGACGTACCTCCCTAGACTATATGAAAAGAGACATGGAAGAGCTCTCCGATCTTGTAGGCCAGGCAGGTATGACCCTAGCCCTGAGTAGCATCCTGCCATTGCCCAGAATGATACCAGAGTACAAGGACAAAATTATTGACTTCAACAATTGGCTAAGCTTCTGGTGTCATTCTAAGGGGATCCAGTGTCTATCTGCCTGGGACGACATGATCGACAGACCACAATACTTTGCCAGAGATGGCCTGCACCTGTCACCCCTGGGATTCTGGATAATGACTAAGGCTCTTCCTGCCCCTATAGTGCCTTTTTTAGGCAAGGTTCAAATGACAAATTCACCACTGTAACAGGAACAGGCAAGCAAAAACTGAGGGTAATGCTACTCAATGCTAGAAGTCTAAACCTCAAAATGCACTCCCTCGAGGCACTACTTAAAATGGAGAACATTGATATCTGTGCAGTGACTGAGACCTGGTTCAAGGGTCCAGAGAGCACCCCTGCATTACCAGGCTATAACTCATACCACACTTTTAGGCCACCTAACGTGGGCCAGAACACCAAAGGCGGAGGTGTGTCCATATTCATTAAGGATATCCACACCTCCAGGCTAGTTGCTCAGCATAATGCATCCGAGGTTATCCAAGTGCAACTAACTCTGGGCAAAACTGCAATCCAAATTGTGGCTTGCTACAGATCCCTCACCATGCCCCAGGATTCCTACTCCTCTTTTCTTGATATACTGGAAAATATTAGGGTTCAACCAAACACCCTGATAATGGGCGATTTCAACTACCCCACCATTAACTGGGAAAACTACTCATGTACCAACTCCTTCACTCAACGCTTTCTGGAATTCATAAATTCCAATGCCCTGGATCAACTTATCCTCACCCCCACCAGGGGCAACAATATCCTAGACCTAGTCATTACCAACATGAGTGACTGATGTTCCACACCTGAAGTCAACTCCTTGTTGGTCAGATCTGACCATAAGCTAATCACCCTAGATATCCACATCCCACCCCAGCCCCATTAAGGAAACCATGGTAAAAAATTTCTCCAAAGCCAACTTCATGCTTCTTAAGACAGAAGTAGCAAACTTTATGATGACCATGAAGATGGACAATACAGTTATGACTGCTGAATCCTACACAAATGCACTCTATAAGCACTTACACGAGTGCATGGATCGTGCTATCCCAAACAGAACCACGACACTATCCTCCACAAAAAGGAAGACAATCTGGTCGTCTCCTGCTATAAACAAACTCTACAACAGAAGGATGAAACTGTTGCAAGAGAGAGTAAAATCCCATGAGTGGAGGAGTTCCCTGGTCAGCCTCAGTCAGAAGCTGAGAGCCCTTATAAGATCCTCTAAAGCTAGCTATTAAAACAAAATTGCCACTGATTCTAGGGACAACCACAAAGCATTCTATAGCTATGAAAAGAATCTCAGTGGCAACACCCAGATCTGCTCTGAGTTACAGCACAGCTGCATGAAAATTACAGAACCAACTGATATTGCCAATGTCCTAGCTGGTTAAGTGCTAACTTTACCCCCCTCTCATGCCCTAAAGGACCCATATCTATACAGGAAGAATGCAGAGTCACTGTAATCACAACTACGCAGGTAAAAGCTGCACTCTCTAAAGCCAAAAACACAGCATCCAGGGGACCGGACAACATCCCAGGCTGCGTATTACATGAACTTCAGAACGAACTGGCCCCCCCACCTAAACACCATGTTCAATCATAGTCTCACATCAGACTTTGTGCCCACAGAATGGCACACATCACCAGTTATCCCACTCCACAAAGGAGGAGCCACCACTAATCCCGGGAACTATCACCCTATTAGCCTGATGAGCCTGGTCTGTAAGTTCATGGAACGTATCATCATGGAACTCATAAACAAAGACATTGGTAACCTCCAAACTCTGGACCCCACCCAGTTCGGGTTTGTGAAAGGCAGATCATGCCTCCTGAACCTGATCGACTTCTTTGAGGCAGTCACCAAAGCTGTAGACGAGGGTAAGGTGGTTCATACAGCCTATCTTGACCGTGCCAAGGCTTTTGACACCATCCCGCATTCTGGAATTATAGCTAAACTCACTAAACTAGGTATAAATCCCTACATCACAAGATTGGTTGCCAATTGGCTCACTGGCAGAACCCACACTGTAAAAGTTGCAGACTCCAAATCTGACTTCAAACCAGTGACAAGTGGAGTACGTCAGGGTTCAGTCCTGGGACCTCTCCTGTTTGATATCTACTTTTCTGAAGTACAGGTTAACACAGAAGTCCTTTGGCTAACGAAGTTCGCAGATGACTGCAAACTAGGAGCCATAGTTGAGTCCCCAAATGATGTGGACATCCTACAGAAGGGCCTCACTGAGATAGATGCCTGGTGTCAGAGCCATGGCCTCAAGCTTAATGCCAAAAAGTGCATTGTCATCCCCTTTGGTAAAAACTCTGTACCCATGAACTACCACACAGGCGTCAGTCTACTTAATGCCAAATGTGTGATAAGAGATCTGGGGACCCATGTGGACAGTAGTCTTTCCTTTAATAATCACATTACCACAGTAGTCAGGAAATCCTTCTATGTGGCACACCTCATCACAAAAGGGTTCTCATCTAGGAGAAAAGATGTCATTGTTCCCCTCTACTCGACACTCATTAGACCCATTATAGAGTACAATGTCCCTTTTGGAATGTACCTCAGAAGACATCTGCAGCAGCTGGAAAGGCCACAGAAGTACCTCATAAAGAGGATTACTGGCTTTAAACAGATGCCCTACACTGACCATCTCAAAAAACTCCAGCTTTACTCCATAGCATATCACCTACTCCAAGGTGATTTCTGCCTAACATATAAAGCTATGTCAAACCTAGAACTTTTGGACATGCTACACCTAAAGAAATCCCAGTCCCTCCAAGCTACACGCTCTAGGGACCTAAGCCTTGTCACCACAATAAATAGGATATGCTGGAGGGATAGATTCCTGTCTCAGAGACTTCCCATACTCTGGAAAAAGCTACCCATCTATGTCAAGCAAAGTTCCTCGTTAGCACTCTTCAAAAAAAATCTTGATAAGTGGATGGGAAATTGGAAATACATCCCGGGGATCACTTTGGTGGCTCTGCTTGACAAGGGCAGAGGAAAATAACTTTCTTGGGTGGCGTAAGCCAAGGAACCTTGTTGGCTAAGCTTACTTAGGCCTTTGGGCCGATAGCCTAGTATCTACCTATGAACCTATGGAGGTGTGATGAGCTGGCAGACTTTTGGGATTCCCTGCAGGCTGCTCTGTCGGAAATGCTAGGTGGGTGGATTGGACTCACTGGGGAGATGACTTTTTTTGAGTTATGCAACAGAATCAGAATTGCCTAGACATAGTAAAGCCTTGTTGAGTCTAATTATGGTGGCTGCCAAAAAGCAATTACTAGAAAATGGAAATCAAAGTCTAGACCAACTTTACTAAAAGTAGTGAATATAATAACAGAGATAAAACAACTGGAATTGGGATCTTTAGAAAAGAGAAGGAGCAAACTACATAGAAAAAATGGGAATTGTGGGAACAGTATATGCAGAGAGGCAGGATTTGAATGGGCTATATAATGTTTAACTGACAATGACTAGAAGGTTTATAAGTGATTTAAATGTTTACAACTACAGTTGTTTCAATGGTGTCTGTGATGTAAACTGTTTGCAACTAAAGTGATATCATTATGTATGTTTTTCATTTATATAAATGTAAGACTGCCTTTGTCATATGTGGAAATTTAATACAAGTGTTGGAAAAAAAAAACAATCATTGGACGTGAACAGTCCACTAGTGTCAGAATCTGCAGCTGGGATAATTGGATATTTGGCTTCACATACTTCATGGCTGTCTGGGGAGAAACAGTACCATCAGTTGACTTGCCTCTGCTTACATGTTGTCTTAGTATCAGGGAAGTCCTGTTTTTAGAAGCAGCATGGCATAGTACTGCTATGATCAAAAGTTTAGAAAAAATTAAAGCTGTTAATAAAGAGCTAAAATGGGAGGAAAGCCACCCAGACGCCTGTCTGGGTATCATGATCATGTCACTCCTCCAAATGTTTTGGACAATGTTTGACAGAAGCAGAGGGTTTGCAGGACTCATAATAAAGGACTGTGTTTTTTGCTGGCTTGTCACTTTGGTCATGTATATGCCAGTTACAGTAATCAACAACCTGCTGTGAATGTTGGACAAAACAGGGCTAGGCCATCCTCAAAACTTTTGATAAAACAGACAAAAAGGCCTCTGCTCGAAATTTAGGTGTTCATATTCTAGGTAGTGCTTTCTCTAAGGTGAACAGAGGAGGACAAGCATTTAGGGGCAAATAGCTTAGGTAGCAGTTTAACTTCTTTGGCCTAACCTGGGACTTCTTAACCAGTTGCTATGAGTTTACCCTAAGACCTCAGTAAAACGTGAACTGCTGAAAGGTTTTCCATTTGGATTCCCATTTAAAAGCTTCAGTCTCACCTTCCACTTCCATTTTTAGGGATATAAATTATATCAAGGAAGGAAGTGGCGATTAATAATTTCCTCTTAAGGAGATCTTGTTAGGCAGAGTGCTGGGCTCTTTTGAGGAACGCCTTTTCCTCTCTTTAGAATGTCCCCAAATGGGTTGATGCCTAAAAACAGGCAAGTGAATTTCACTTAATACATCATTTATCCTTTTCTCAGGGGAACTCGGTAAATGATGGTATGTGCAGGGAGGAAGTAGCAGTTTAACTGGTCTAACTCTGTTTCCTAGATGATGCTTTTCTGTAATTAAGAAGTTTCCTGACTTTTGGTTGTGTACAATGGAGATCACAGCTGCCTTCTGGTTGCTAAGAATTTTTGAACAGGATTGGAACCTACTAGGAATACTTCTTGAAGGAAATTTCTTTTTTGACACTGCCACACCCATGGGCTGCTCTGTCACCTATCCAACTTTTGAAAAGTTTAGCACATCATTACAATGGTGCTGGCAGGAGAGATCCATTTGCCAGTCAGTGATACACTACCTAGATGATTTTTTTGTCATGGGTACTGGCTTCACTGTGGCAGCAGAAGGCTTGGACAATTTCATTCAGTTTTGTCAAAAACAAAGGGTGCCTCTGGTAGGAGAAAAGGTGTTAGGCTTAGTTAAGGCTCTTTCTTTCCTATGGCTGGAAGTTGACCTGAATATGTCCTGTTTTTGTTTACCCATGGAAAAGCTTTCCAAGGTCAGCAGCATTATAGACTAATTCCTTCTAGCCTAGAAAGTCAGAGTTTCAGCAGCCATGGAAACATTGGGCTTTCTCACCTTTGCTTATGGAGCCATATAACTGAGTAAAGCCTTTACCAGATCTTTTGCTATCCTCCTTAAAATTGGTCAGGAAAAGCATCATCTGCCAGGGTAATCTGTAGGGTTAAGGATGACCTCATCATTTGGCACCAGTTTTTAGAAGGCTTTAAAGAGCTATCTTTTTGGCAAGGGGGTGGACAACTTCCCAGGCATTATACCGTTTTACAGATATGTCCAGGGGATTGGTCATGTAGACTTATTGTAAGAATCACTGGTTTTCAGCCCCATAGCCTTGCTTCTAGTCTGAAGAAGTTAGGGAGGTAGGTACAGTCCTAGAATGAATGCAAGTTTGCGTGGATATGCTGGTGTGGCAGGATTTGTTCTGCAACCAGAAGGTGATCTTTCATTCAGACAACTTGGCAGTTGTTCTGGTCCTCAAAAAGAAGTCTTCTAAATCAAGTGGAGTACAACATTTACTTTCAGTTTTAGATTTTCAAAGTGTCTGCATTAACCTGTCATTTTCAGGTCGACATATCCCTGGTAAAGTAAATAAGTTAACTGATGCTCTTTCTCATTCACAGATCTTTCTGTTCTGCCACCTGTTTTCAGAGACCAGGGTGGAACCAATAGCCATCCCAGCACACGTTTGACTAATTGGAGCATACTGATATAATGGTTGGTCAGTAATTCCTGGACTAATAGAATGAAAAAGCATATTGGTCAGCCCTATTATCTTTTTGTGAATTTCATTTTATTTTATCCCCCATTCCCCCACCCCCACCAAAAGGAAGTGCTCTCCTCTGCTCATTTCATGTTATTGAACCCACAAATATCACTACAAACAAGTATCAGGTCTGTACGTATTCATTTGGCTTCTCTCATCCTGTTAGAATGTTTATTCTCCCAGATTTCACTAAAACATGGACTGTGGCCAGGATTATGAAAGGTTGGGATAAAATTCTTGGTGAGTCTACTGACAGGTGGAGGCCCATTGGGAAGGGAGTCTTGAGGGTCTTTTTCAAAGGGCTTAGATTATGTTTCAAAGATCCTTTATCCGTATCAGTCTGGGATTCTCTAGTCTGTTCCTTATACTGGAGTGCGTTCAGAGTTAGTGATCTCCTGGCCCCTCTTTGATAGGAAGATGGAATTTTTATGGTGGTTTCTGTCAGGATTTGGATCCGCAGATCTAAGATGGATCGGGCCAGTAAAGGACAAGAGATTATCCTGGTCAATTCCCCCATTAAAGACCTTTGCCAGTTTGGTGGTTAAATTCCCTTTGTCTGTCTTGCTTATCTTCTTCTTTGAGAAATCCATTTTTTTTTGTCTATCTGAGGGCAGACTGTTACCTCCCAGGACTTAAATCACATATTAGGTTTTTCCTAGGTAAATAAGGGATTCCTTTTCAAGATTTGTACTCCCATTCTTTTCATATTGGTCGGGTCTCTGACTTGGACAGAAAAGGGCAATTGATTTAAGTTTCTAAGAGGGTTGTTCACTGGTCAACCTCTTCCTTTTTGAGTTATGTATGCTAGACCCAGGCTTTTTCCTTTAGTAACTTCATTTATTTTTGATTTTAGGAGGATTTTGATATTAGAGAATTCCTTTAGTCTTTGTGCTTCCATCACAGTAAAGTATGTCCTAATGGTGTCAACTTGGGTTTGAACCCTTCTGTCTTTGACATAATTTGGAAGGGCTTGTTGGGATTATTAAAAAGATCTCCCCAGGATCCTGAATGCTATTTAGTGGCAGCTGGGCCATCATATCTTGCTGATTATTCACAGAGCAGGTAACAACCTTGTCATCAACCCAAAGAAGATGCTTTTGTCATTATTGCTGTGTGTCATGATGAAATCCAAGGAGATCTTTCCAGGCGCCTGCATTGTATGGATTGCTATTATAATGCTGTTGCTTTGGAGACTTTTTCCCAGTCTGCTCTGGAGTCTTCTCAGAAGTTATTAAACCACTGAATGTCTAGGGTCAAATGCATATTAGAATTTATAGTCTTGGAAGATTGGGAGTTTATGGACATGGATCCAATCTGGTTTGCGCCATACTGGTATCATGTCACCTCTTGGCTTGGACCTTTTTAATGTGAACTTACTTTATTGTATCCATCAGGTTCTGGATTCCGTTTATTTAATATCAACAGCTTTCACTCAAAGTACTTTCACGTATTCAGCACTGAACTGACACATATTTATTAATATTAAATACAGGCAAAAATAATAAAAATAAAACTGGAAATGATATTATGGTACACCTTAAAGCATATTTGCAAGCTTGTTATCACATTGTAACACAGCTGAATATAAATATTGAATATTACAAGAATAATATTCATTTCGGTCTGATCATACAGTATTTAGGTAAATTGACAGTCATTTGTGAATAACCTATAGAATGTTTTAAAGATGCACATGTTAAAGATGGAGAATCACTATCTTAGACTGGATCAGATGGCCGGGAAAGGAGGGGGGCAGGCACTGTATCCTGGTAGGAGGACAACTGCCAGTTTTCTGTCCTTAAATTTCTCTCTTCTTTACTGAGCGAATTACACTATGTATGAGGCCTTGAGTGAGTGGTGGTTCACACTGCTCAAGTTGGCCTGGAAGATGTGATTAATAGCAATTTGTTGGACAAGCCAGATGGAATGGCAGTGGGGTATGCTACCTGGCAATAAGCCCCCCTGTTTGGTAGAAATTGTGTCATTTACTTGGGGAATATGAAGTTTGAAAATTGGTTATGAACTGATCTAAATTTAGTTTTTGGCATTAATAAAATTGGTCTATCCTGTCTAGTCTTTTACTGAGGGAGCAGGCTCACAGACAAACTCCTTTGTTTACATATTGTAAGAATACAGTGGTATTCCTAAGCAGGAAAAGTGTGCTTTTATACTCCAGTATGCTTACACAAGAACTACCTCTCATACCAATGTTAGTATAAAGTGTTTTTTTTCACCTGATGTGCCTAACTTTATTTCCTCTCAATTTATTTTGCCTGAAAACTTGCCTGCGGACATGGGATGTCCTTGTCAGTATAGGGCATCTGAAATAAAACCTGATCTGCACAACAATATAAATAATACATACCTATCAGGAGAGTAAGACAGATTTCAGTGCATTTTGAACATGTTCATGTACAGTAGTGGCTATATATGCCACAGTTGTCAAAACAATGCTATTATATACATGTTTCTCAGAGTAAGATTTGCCAGTTTAGCATTGCACAGACAAAGATAATTTTATAGCTTTCAAGGCAGTATTGGGGAAACTGGTCTGTGGAAAAGCTATAGCCTTAATGGACTAACTGGAAAGTCTATAAGGAGTTTTGAGAATTATTATTATGTAACCTCCTGCTAAGTTTTGTAATGAGTATGAAGAGAGACCACAGTCCCACACTGAATCTTTGGTGGCTAAGGTTTTGATGTTCCCAAAACCAAATAAAAACCTGATCCTGCCCAGTTAAAGACATAATCCCTTACTCCAACTCGAGCTGATGATATATGTCAGAACTTTAGTCGATAGGATTATAGCCTTACTCCCCAAAGTGAGTTCCTGCTGGCAGCAAGAATTTGTAAAAAACAGACCTGGCAGTCTTGACCTCATAAGACTATGGCTGAACATGCAGAATTGATGTAGACATAACAACTTCTGAGGAACTGCAATGGTATCCCATCGGGGGGGGGGGGGCTGGTGACATGGGCAGGTTATGCAGAGTAATAGGAGATTCCTGACAGAGGCCAGAAAGCCAATTGCAATGTACTTTGCTTAAGGGGTTGGTCAGCTTGCTGTCAGCAGTACCATACAGAAGTGTGGACTCAAGAGATGCATGGTCTGCTCATTAGACATCCCCTGAGGTCAGCCTTAGCACACACATTGGGAAGAAACAAGGTAGAATTATAGAAGAAATCCCCCCAGCTGATGGTAGTACAGCAATGACCCCCCCCCCCCGGATGGCCTTAGGATCTATGCTGGCCCCAACATCAAATTCAATAATAGTTCAAGGATGATTGAAGTGGCCAGTAGAGCTAGCAGGAATATGGGTCACTGGGATAGCTGTTAGGATGAGTCCAAGGGAGAAAAAAAGAATGCAAAAAATATATACAGTGGATATACAAAGTGTACACACCCCTGTTAAAATGCCAGGTTTTTGTAATATAAAAAAATAGACCACAATAAATCATTTCAAAACTTTTCTCACCTTTAATGTGACCTATAACCTGTACAATTCAATTGAAAAACAAACAAATCTGTTAGGGGAAAAAATAAAAAAAAGTACAATAACCTGGTTGCATAAGTGTGCACACCCTTAAACTAATACTTTGCCAAAGAACCTTTTGATTTAATTACAGCATTCAGTTTTCTTGGGTACACACCTGCCATCAATTAAAGGGACTCTTATTAACCCCAAGTTCAGCTAATCTAGTAGGATTTTCCTGACATTTACTCAGCTGCCTGCTACAGCAAAAGCCATAGTTCACAGAGAGCTTTAAAAGCATCAAAGGGATCTCATTGTTGAAAGGTATCAGTCAGGAGAAGGGTACAAAAAAATTTCCACAGCATTGGATATACCATAGAACACAGTGAAGACAGTCATCAAAAAGTGGAGAAAATATGGGACGACAGTGATGTTGCAAAGAACTGGATGTCCCTCCAAAATTGATGAAAACACAAGACAAAAACTGGTCAAGGAGGCTGCCAAGAGACCTACAGCAACACTGAAGGAGCTGCAGGAATTTCTGGCAAGTACTGGTTGTGTACTACATGTGACAACAATGTTCCATATTCTCCATATGTCTGGACTATGGGGTACGGTTGCAAGACGGAAACCTTTTCTTACACAGAAAAACATCCAGGCCTGGCTAAAATTTGCAAATTAATACTTTAAGTCTCCCAAAAGCATGTGGGAAAATGTGTTATGGTCTGATGAGACCAAGGTTGAACTTTTTGGCCACAATTCCAACAGGTACATTCGGCACAAAAACAACACTTCACATCACCAAAAGAACACCATCCCAACGGTGAAGCATGGTGGTGGGAGTATCATGCTTTGTGGTTGCTTTTCTTAAGCTGGAACTGGGACTTTAGTCAAGATGGAGGGAATTATGAACAGTTCCAAATACCAGTCACTTTTGTCCCCAAACCTTCAGGCATCTGCTGGAAAGCTGAAGATGAAGAGGAATTTCACCTTTCAACATGACAATGACCCCAAATCAACAAAAGAGTGGCTTCACAAGAAGAAAATTAAAGTTTTGGAATGGCCCAGCCAGAGCCCAGACCTAAATCCAATAGAAAATCTGTGGGGTGTCCTGAAGAAGGCTGTGCACAAGATATGCCCTTGGAATCTGACAGATTTGGAGTGGTTTTGCAAGGAAGAGTGGGAAAATATTGCCAATTTAAGATGTGCCATGCTGATAGACTCCTACCCAAAAAGACTGAATGCTGTAATTAAATCAAAAGGTGTTTCAACAAAGTATTAGTTTAAGGGTGTGCACACTTATGCAACCAGCTTATTGTACGTTTTTTATTTTTTATATTTCCCCTAACAGATTTGTTTGTTTTGCAATTGAAATGTACAGGTTATAGGTCACATTAAAGGTGGGAAAAGTTTTGAAATGATTTATTGTGGCCTCATTTTGTTATATCACAAAAACCTGACATTTTAACAGGGGTGTGTACACTTTTTATATCCACTGTATATATTACTATACAAAGACACCACAGCAATCATTATAGCTAATGGTGTTGCCTCCTTCCTGCATAAATTGCATAGAGGTCTTCACTGGAGCTAGCCCTTTTACCATTACTATTCACATTAGTCACAGAAGTCTCCATTTATGAGTCTATATTACCATATTGAATGGTAATAATGCTGAACGTTCATATGAGCGAAAATACATGAGAACGAACTTGTATTCGGCATTATTACCATTCAATATGGTAATATAGACCCTCCATTTATTACCTTTACAAAGAACAAGAGAAATATGCAATTTTCCTGCCATTGCCGAACATGTTTATTTTTGCATGGTTCACTGATGATTGCGCTCTTTGGATAGCTAACCAGTGGCGCCAGAAGCTGCTGAAGACTGGTGGGAGGAGGCGGAGGGTGATCGGGGCACTTGGTGATCTAAAAGGGCAATATTTTAAAACTATTTACTACCACAAAATAAGTTCACTTGGAGGACATTTTAAGCTTAGCCAATTTCCATTTTGGTGCTTGAATTAACATTTCCTGATTGGTCTTACCTATCCCATGGCTGATAATTGTATATTAGTCCTAGTAAGAATAAATGTGATCACACTATAGATAATTTGAGGGGACTCATGTAAGGGATACAGCATTTAGGAACTGCTTCTATCCATTAGTGGCACGAGGGGCAATCATGGAGTACATTTTCTATTACCCATCCTTAGAGCCAAGTTGCATTTGAATATGAACAAGGATGAGCTTTGTTTTACTTGAATGGATAGTCTGTTCTGGATATATATCCATCTCCCCACGACATTCAGTTTAGATACCTGAACTGAGTATTTCTAAAGCCATTTGATTTGCTGATGTTCAGTAGGTCCATCTGTATTAGGTTGGAGGATGGCCTGTATGCCAGACACGTCACCTCTAAGCACTCTGTAGGATACTGAGTATAGTGATAAATCTTTGAGGTGGTCCATGGCAAGACCTATTGTTTAGGACTTGTATCTTTTTAGTAAGGTATCTCTGTGGGTATTCCAACTATTGCATGGGTCTGGACAGATACATGCCAAAGTGGGCATTATACAAAATGATTGGCCTAATCAGGGCTTTGTAAAGGAGGACAATAACATCTCTAGATCTAGTCACAATCAATTTGTTTATAAGCTGTGCAATATAGAAAGACTTTCTTATGACTCTGGGCACATGCTGGTCAAAAGTTAGGCCACTGTACACACAAGTTACCAAATGCCAAATGACTGGTTCAGTTCTCAGGGGGTATTATCAATTTGGCAGTTCACTGGAGTAGATGACTTCCCAAGGGATATGATAATGTATTTCTTGGAGTTTAGTTTCAGTTCATGATTCTGGTACCAGTTATTGTTTGGGACAAACCTTCCTGCATGATGGTTAGGTCATTTGGGGATTCAATAACTGCTCCTAGCTTGCAGTCAGCTCAAACTTAATCAGCCAAAGCCCTTTGGTATTTCCTTTAACTTTTGAGATGTATATGCCAAACAGAAAAAGTATCAGCACTGAATCCTGGGGGGACTCCATTGGTGACTGGTCTCTTCCCTGTTTTGATCTTCTGCATCCTGTGAACAAGCATACATGTATACATTATTTGATTCATCTTTCTGATTGTATTAACCTGATTGTATTAAATTATATTCCTTGTATAATACAGTACAACTTGTTAGAATGTGTTTTAAATTTGTAGTTTGGAACAGTCTTTTAGTAAGCAATGAAACAAAATGTATGAACCAATAATGACAAAACTACCCATTATAGAAAATTTTAACCATAAAAGGCCAATCAAACTTCTGTTATCACAATCCACCAATATCAGTAAATATGCAAAATCTCTGCAGAAGTAAGTCTTCTAAATAATTCCACATTAAAGGGATCTGTAACTAAAGAAGAGGTTGCTGCTAGCAAGCAACTTTATATTTCATTGTTTCATCTACAAATACATTGCATGTTGCCCTTGAAAAATACATTAAAAAATGATAAGCTAGTAATTTTACAATGGGGAATGGATGGCAAACTGATAACAGGTTCATAGTTACTAGGTAACTCCTCCAAAGGAGGACATTCATAGGACTGCAGCATCCACTCCCATTAAAGTACAACAGAGTACCGTATCAGCGATCCATCTGCATACTGTGGGAGTAGTACCCACAACCTTCTGCATCAAAAGCAAGTATACTATCTGTAGTTAGTTTAACTTCTGTGCGTGAATCCACATTAGCATGAAAACTCCACTTCATTAATTTGTCCTGACAGGTCTTGCAGCTATAAAAGTGGGGGGGCTCCTCCTCCCCCTGGCTCTATGGTTCCAGCACCCATGTAGCTAACCCCCATGATACTTACAACAAAGTTGTATCCTGTTTCTCTAAACTTACATCATACTGAGGGCTCAAACTTAACACCCAGAAAACAGTGATATTTCCCTTATCATGTGGCAAAAAAACACAATCACACCAGATTCAGAGCAAAGGGGGTTGGAGCGCTGGCAGCAAATGATGTATCTAGGGATTCGTCTCATCGGGGATGCATCCAAAATAGTCTAGGCAAATTGCTTTCCATTATTGCATCAGCTGAGAAATAAAATTGAGGGTTGGAAAAAAAATTGTCACCATAATTTCCAAGGCTCATAAGATAAAGATGTTTATTTTTTCCAAAATTCTGTGTCATGAGACATCTCTCCTGTCTCTGTAATGTAAGATACTTTGAGAAATTCCAGAACTTTATATCAAATTGCCTGTGGGATAATAAGCATCCACAAGTGAGCAGAAATAAAAATTGTGCTTCCCTTAGTTAATGGACGTTATGGAAATCTGAGCATATAATGCATTGGCTAAATGCCAATACATAAATAAGTGAAATTTCACCCCAGACCTTTTTGGTTGGAAATAGAGTTAGACATGATGGCCCCACTGAAAAATAGAGAGACAGTGGGCCTCAACCAAAATCTGGGTTCCTGGAGGATGGGAAACCTGATAAAGTAGAAATTATTCCACTGTGGCAGGGAGCATACTGAGAGATGTTTGTTGTACACAATTTGGGATTCCAACTGATTTTAAATTGATAAGATGCTCATTCACTAGAATAATCGGTGCAAGGCAGGAATTTTATTTGTGTGTCACATTTGGAAACTAGCAGAAAATTTAGTGACTGACTTTAATTAGTTAATAACCAAGTTTGAGAATGCCACACTGCTTTGATGGGAATAGTTACAAGCAGTCCAATTTTCAATGTCAAGGCTAATAAAGCTATAGAAAATGATAGGTTAGTACAGTTTCTACAAGACAGGAAGCTTCTCTTAAATGGCATTATTTATAAGGTGAAAATGAGTGAGCTATATAAGGATTATTTTTATGGGAGGTTATAAAGGCAGTACTCTCTGTAGACAAATGGGTAAATGGATACCAGAAACTTTAGATAGCAGCAGCTGGGCTAAAGTTATTAAGGTGAACACCCTTCCACCCTTCCAAGTGTCTCATAGCATACAATATTTAAGTTAATCTGCATATGGCAACATTCCTGCTATGGCTGTCAGAAGAGGCTAGTCAAATTTTATGACCTGCAAGAAATATTTCCAGATGGAGTCAGACTATTTTCATTTGATATAGAGTAGCTCGATAGATGCTGAAAAATGACAGGCAGTCATTGAGGCAATACAGTGGACCACCACACAGGATCTTCCTGGTAACTCCTGTTCATGATTATGGGTGATGGGTCTCCCAGCTAAAGATATTTATATACACTCCCATCTATTTTTTTTTATATATGAATCAGACTGATTTGCCTTTCTGTCATCAACTTTTTATTTAAATATTGGAAGAATATCCCTATAGACTGGCACCCATTGCTTAGACAACATCTCCATAAACTCTCACCTTGGTCCAAACCATGAGTAAACACAAAAGAAAGGAATTCATGGTGAACAATTCTGTCATATATGACTGCAACCAAAATAGGACTGGATCCTCCTCTTCTACATGACACTACAAAGACACACATATTGTTCACTATGGTGTAAACTTGCTAGAACATGTGGTGCAGTTAGGGTCATAAAATCACTACTCCTTACTGGGTCACAGATAAGTGTGGTAAGTTATAACCCTGTGTATAAGCTTTTGGATTCTATTAGATATTAAGTTGGAGGCACTGGGAATTCATGCAAAGACAAAGATTTGATGTCTGATGCATTACAAGTGTTAATGAATAAATTAAATTCTTTCATGGAGGTCATTTACTAATTTTTCTTGAATATTTTTCATGTTTTTTCTAGTTTTGTAACACATTTCATGATTTAATTCATGTACAGGAGCATATTATATACTGTCAAGTACAGAAAGATATGTGTTTGTGTTTCATATGTTAAATGATTCGTATTGCAATAAAGTTTAGGATTGTTTTTTTTTTTTAAAAGATCATTTTATAGCTTAAGGTAGCTTACTGTAACATAACCTTCTTCTAAACTATACCACAGGTAAGCATCTTCCATAGGTCACCATTCTTCTGAATGAAACTGAATCTCAACTTGCTTTATTTAATAATGGTAAAACTGCAAGGTATATATTCCCATCAAAAATGCCTTTCAAAACCAGAGTCATTGCAAAAAACAAGTCATTTTCAACATTTCAGATTGAACAGGCCTCTTCAGATATGTTGTTAACCAAAGAACTGCTTTTCACATAATGCCTTTTCCTGTCAAGGTAGAACTTCTGACAACAGAATCAAATAGGTTACAGTTGTTTATTTATTCAGTCACTAGAGGGAGAGATTCCAATACAAACAATGATGTGAACATTAATCAGTTTATGCAAGAACCAGTGTTTTTCCAGTAACACTTCCAGCTTCTGTCGAGAATGATTCAATTGGCTGACAGTTTTGCTATGCCATTCTGATGAATTCTGAATAAACAACACTGACTATTTATTTATGTACTTGCTTCCTTATTTTAATAGCGACAGTTTTGTTTCCAGTAACAGTACAACATTTAAATGAAAACTGTACTATAATTTGAATTGTAGTTTAAAGAAAAATTGTATCTGAATTGTTGCGTGAGATGTTCTCAAAGGGTCTATATCAGAAGCTCGGACGGTTAAAAGAGCGAATGGTCTTTGATCGAGCTTTAAAGATCGAACTTCCAAACAGCAAAGACAAGGAACAACAATTTTTTTTCCTAGGGAAAAAATCGCTGGTCCGCAAAAAAAACAACAAAACCCCCCTAAATGTATACATAATAAAAAATGGGGGGCTGTGCCCCACACCATCCCCTACTTAAATATACCAACTCCGAGATCACACCTCAGTGGAGGAAATGGCAAACTTCTGAAGACGGCCCAGCAATTTTTTTCCCTGGGAAAAATATCACTGTTCCATGTCTTCACTGTTTAGTGCCTTTGATCTTTAAAGCTTGATCAAAGAGCGTTCGCTCTTTTGACTGTTCGAGCTTCGGATATAGACCCGTTCTCAAAAGGTTGTTATTTGCATATTAAAATGTGTCATTCAGATGTGATACTGTTTTGTTTGTGTAAACATTTTAACAGGATGTGTAGTCACTGAACCAGGCCATTTTCTTTTCTAAAACCAAAACTGCATTACTATGACTGTTTATCCCTTAATTTGGGAAGCTATTGAAGTTAGGATGATTTGCATAAGGGTTGAACATGCATGTCTTACACAGGTTGTTTTAATTGGGGATAAAATTATTTTGCTTTGTCATTGATTAAGCAAGCAATAATGGCCAACAGGGTGTGTGTTACTGTATAAATAGCGCCTGCCCAGGGGTGTTATGAGGCCCGATGCTGCAGGTATCTGTTCCACTGGATATTTCAATGAGTGGTTTGTTACCAGACATTATGTGCATGACTAACAGTATGATGAGGCTTTTGTGTAGCTAGTAAAATGTGAAGTGAAGAGCTAAAGACTGAATACTGATATATGGTATAAAGTACCAGCATTGCAAATGAATAGCAACTATATATGATACCATTGCTAACAAAGAGGCCCTTCCAAACAATTTGAACAAAAGGAACTCTAATTGGAGAATTTCAAGGAAATGATACAGTCTGGAGAAAAAGCAAGGAAAGAACCAATCAAAAGAATTGCTTGGATGTCATATACCTGAAAAAGCAAGCTTCAGCAATTTACATTTCCTTAACAGCTGAAACAACAGAGTTGTAGCAGCTATAAAATACAACGCTTGATTCTCACCTCATATGTCACAGATAAGAAAATGCTTACTAAGGAAGTAGAATTTTAGGAAGGTTTATATGCTGTGCTCATTGGAGTAAAATCAATATTTGTAGTATGAACTCAACATTGTATTTAAAGATAAAGTAATATCATATAGAAAATAATGTAATCATGTCAACTTGCTTTAAACCTACAAAATGTACAAAGTACAGATGGTTGAAGCTTGCTTATTCTGTGAAACCTGTGAAATGGAGTTGTAGTATATCATGACAAGAAACTAAAATGTTCTTATTACAACATTAGCAATTCAGGGAGAATCAGATACCTTTAATAATCTAAATAATTTACATATATGATCTTTATTAATGGTGACAGCATGAACTAGATCAAATTGGTTTGTACATACTTTAAAGTACAACTGCATTGTACGTCCTCTACTCCTTGATATACAGGCACCATCTAGTGGTCCTTTTCATTCTATAATAATGTGATGTAGCATATGGCTATATAAGAAAGACACTGTATTGACAATCATACATAAAAAAACAAGCTGTAACAAAACAGAGCTTTACATATGAGTGAAAAAAATTGAAACTTTATAAAGGTCCAATGGGTAACCACCAGTAACAATGGCAAATACATCAGTGACCTTTGATAAAGGTTCATAAGTTCATAGTTGGTTACTAGGCTATCAGCCCAAGTGCAATTTTAAGCCTAGTCAAGCTTACTCCAAATGTATTCCTAGGTTCATATGTTCATAGTTAGTATTGGACCAAGTGCCATTTTAAGCCTAGTCTGGCTTACTCCACATTTACCAAGATATTGCTGACTTGTCAATACCCAGAGGAATTTTATGATTTTGATATAGGCTTGTACACATCAAATGTTCACAGGCTGCCCTTGTCCATTAGGGACATATGTGCCAAATATGGTGTAAATGTGTGATTTCCCATCCATTGGTCCAATTTACATTTGACTAGGGTTAGTAATGAGCTTTGCTTCACATGAATGGAAAGCCTGTTGAAGAGAATGAGTTATCTTTGAGACTAATTCATCTTGAAGATTCTCTGTCTTTAAAGGAAAACTCTGCCTTAGCACTAACAAAAACTAAAAGAAGAAAAAAGCTATTTTTCACTCTATGACAGAAAAAAGTTCAGAAGACTGGATTAACGCCCAGTTTACACCTCAAAGCGACAATGACAAAAAATCGATAAACAGGTTCACCACGGCTGAATAATCCAAATATACGTTCACTTTCAGCAGAATATTCTTTAATAAAAAACAAGAGTAAGCGCTTTCATGATCTAAAACAGCTGATCGCTTCTTCAGACTCATTAAAGACAGTTAAATTTTTCACTCTATCTCTGTTTACTGAGTTATTTTAACATTTCAAAATTACTCTGACTGCTTCTTATAGAATTTTAATATATTTTCTGCAAAATGGCTGTCAATGGGGCTTGGCATATCAATGTGATCTTATTTTTCTTCAAGTCTTTCTCTTTCCCATAATCCATTTCAAGTCTGCTTTATATGAGTCATGCTAGACATAAGGAAGTAGTGGTGTATTCACATTCTATTAACATATAATAGGATTAGTGTCAGTCACTGTCATTTTATATACAGTCTGTAACAGAACTGCTTCTTTTATTTCTTGAATGGCCCACATTTGTGTGTGTCTCGGGGCTTGTTTTATAGTATATTAAGGAATTATACAGCTGCATCCAAAACATTTGCTAAATTGCAGGGCTTTGTTCAAAGTATCTTTTTGTAGTCCAAGATGAATTCACAGCCCATCCCCCTACACTTTGATAAATGTGCTGATACTTTACAAGAATTACAAGAAAAAATATTTTATAACTTTTCTCTCAATGTCACAGACATCTTTGATACTCCATTCAAGTCATTTTAAAATGTAAAGCAGTATAAACAATTAAAGTTTAAAGCTTAGCATTTTAATACTGTGATGCTGCTTATGTACATGTGTCAAAAGAGGTGACAACTGCCTTTGAGCCATTGACTAATCTAATTGGTTTGTTTTGCTAGGAAAAGCATGGTTACATTGGAAGCAGCTGTGAATCAGTGCAATTTATGATTCCAGTACTGTGTCTTCCTCTCTGCAATAAAGATCATGGAAAACAGTTTCCCACCTCTCTGTCTTGTTTACAGCAGCCTGAGCTCCTGACTACAAATTTCTCTTTGTCTGTGATATG
>NC_056733.1:1346543545-1346618545 GCF_019279795.1 Protopterus annectens | reverse complement strand
CCAAATATATGGTTTGGCTCCTAGTCCATCATCATGAAGGCCGACTCATGCAGGGCCAGGTTCAATGGGGTGCGTATAAGGCAGAGGAGTGGAACCAGTTGGCACATGATCTCACCAGTGCCACAGGCATTCCGAGGACTGGTGAACAGGTCCGTCACTACCATGCGGACCTGAAGTGACGAAAGGAGGACCAACTGAACCGATGGATCCAGGAGGCCCATCAAATGCCCAATGCCCCACTACTGAGTAAGTATACATGTAATTAAGTATGTAAGAAATGCTATCCTAGCCTATAGTATGGATAGGTATGTTCCAATATCCCTTCATATATATTACAGCTGCAGGTGTTCGTTCCGCGAATCAGCAAGCCTATGCTGATAGGCTGGTAAGGCTGCGCCACCAGGCAGGTTAGTAATTATTCAGCTGGTATTATTATAGAATATAAGTGAGACAGCCTGTAAAAGAGTTCAGTGTTGTAACCCAGTAATAAAGGTCAAATATGCCTAGAATAAAGCTTCTGCTAGTATTCTAAGATCAGATAAGTGATGCAGCCTGAAAATGAGTATTGTAATCCATTAATAAAGAGTAAACAAGTCTCAAATAGAGTTCCCACCTGTATTGTAATATCAGATAACTGCTTCAGCCTGAAAATGAGTGTTCTAATCTATCAATAAAGGACAGACAAGTATTGAATACATTCTTGTATATACTGTCATATGAAATAAGTGAGTCAGCTGGAAAGGATTGTTGTAACCCAGTAATAAATGTTAATAAAGCCTAGAATTAAGTACCATCCTGAAATGTAAATATAAAATAAGTAAGAGAGTGTGAGAAAGACCTTGAAGTCTGTAATAAAGGTATACTGCATGCACGACATAATGAAATGAATGAGACAGCCACAACCAAAGAGTGAAATGTTTTAATAAAGTACAATACCTGGACTGTGTCCATCCCACATTTCGGATATGTTGTTGAACTCTTGCATTATGGAGATAGTATGGTTGTATGAAATGCTAAACATCCACAGTTGTCTAGTCCAATATAAACTGGCTGATGGGAATGCCAGTATGTCAGAAGAATATTTATAGTCCTCAACTGTGTCATGTATAGTATTTACCTGTTAATCCGGTACATGAGCAGCTTGTGCTTGTGATCCCACAAATGTCAGTGTGCTGCTAGAACTGTACATAACTGTTCAAATGTAGCAGGATGAATACAAATGGAATGTATATTAATGTAGCAGTAACATCTCCATCACCAACATTTGTAAGGTTACATACAGGAAACTGTACTAATACATGTAGGGGATATATATCTGCATCTAGTAGGAATGTATAGTATACGTATAGGTATTTTAAGTTGTTAATGTAATATTTTATCACCCTACCTTATGTTCACAAATGATGCTATTCCACACCAAACTGGGTATGTGTATTCACAATTAATTCCTATGGACATTTGTCCTGTTGGTTTATACATATCTGCATGTACGTTGATGCATGTGCCCTGTTCACATATCCAAACCTGATGGCCTGTTGCCACCAATCAACCCTGCATGCTGTTGGAATGTCCACTGTTGTCCTAAATATGCATGTGTTATGCTTGCTGTTCAACTTTTGGAATCCATGTGTGTTTGGTGAATGGGAATACTAATGCATGCTGTTACAACTAATTTGGAATGGTGTTGTTTGTTACTAACCCAAAATGCCATTAAATACTGCTAAACATAGGACAACTGGGAAGGCGGGTGCCAGCGGACCCACCTCTCCCACCTCAGCTGGCGAGTGCACCTGGCACCAGTGCCCAGGCTGGGACCTCCTCCTCCGGTGGCCCTGTGCCACCTTCGGGTGGAAGCGCTGCAGGGGATGGGGCTCACCCCCCCTCTGCAAGCGTGGCCTGAAGAGAGCCCCCACTCACCCTCCAAAGGGTCCAGTCTGTGGTGCGTAGTGAGATCAGGCGTTCCATGACTGATCCCCTATGCCAGCTTGAGGCGAGAGTGGCGCAACTCATGGGTGTGCCTGCCCATCCTATCCAGCCCCCAGCACAGCCCCGGCCTGGGCTGTGAAGGCGCAGTGATAACTGCCCATGGGTGGGGATCTCAGTTCCACTGTTGCCATCTGTGGGCTCATGGGCTTGTGATATCCAAACATCCGTCCCCGTCAATTGTGTTTACCCCCCACATGTGTCATACTCCGCCCCTGTATGCGTCTTGTTTGTCTTGTCTGTTAACCTCCCCAACCTACCTCCCCAAATATACCTACTTCCTGTACCTCACATTCCACTCTCACCTGAAAAAAAAAAGGGCACTCTGTTCCCACAAAAAAATTACGCCCCATACATAGTTGCCCATTTCGCACACATGTCTGCTGGACATGTAAACTGATAATTACAATTGGCTCTACAACATACTTTGTTGTCCTCACTCCTCTCTCAGGGGTGGAAGGTTTCAAATCTCACTCTAAATTTCTAACATATGCACAGCTGTTGCTGGTAAAGAATTGGGCAGCTATGGGCCTTCCCTACATCCTTCCTGCACATCCCAAGCTTGTTTTCCTACTGTCCTACCCTCTTTGTACCCCCCTTTTCACCACTTTCCTATTTCCCCATTTTCTTTTCTTTAAAAGAAAATAGCGTGGGTGTAAGCGGAAGTAAGCACTTTTAAGTAGTTGTAAGCGTGTGTGCGCTTGTGTGCGCTTAGCTAAGCATAGATAAGCATAGCTAAGGTCACACAAACTCGCTTACAACTGCTTAAAAGTGCCTTAGTCACTCTGTATGACAAGGCCTGTAGTCTGCTCATCAGCAAAATAAAATACCCCTGTCAGTCTCAAACCCCACACCTTGGACTCACCAGTCTGCATGACATACTACTAAGCCACAGCAGATATATGATAACTTGGTGCTGCAAGAAATATAACATGCATTAAAAGGAGTGAATGTAAAGGGAAAATACGAAAGCCAGAGCAATACATTTCAAGACAGAAATATAACATGCATTAAAAGGAGTGAATGTAAAGGGAAAATACGAAAGCCAGAGCAATACATTTCAAGAAAGAAATGTAACATGCATTACAAGGAGTGAATGTAAAGGGAAACTACGAAAGCCAGAGCAATACATTTCAAGACAGACAGAAATATAACATGCATTAAAAGGAGTGAATGTAAAGGGAAATTACGAAAGCCAGAGCAATACATTGGAATAACCACTGTTGTATGCTAGTTAATTTCCTAATTCCAAAACAAAGTACATACTCCCATGTATCCAGTGTTAGCATTAGGAGGTGTGAGTAAACTGACACACTGAGAAGAGTGTACTGGAAGAAGCAACAGTCAGGTTTCAGTACAACATGCATTTCACTGTCTACAACCCAGCTTCAGATATGAGACATATACCAACCTTCTGACTCACACAACAGTGTCCACAGCAAACAAGCATGGTCCCCACCTTGCAAAACTGAAAGGCCTACGCCTACCTAACCTATCATTTTATAGCAGTGTCCTGAAATCACAGTGAGAACTGCAATTACCAAACAGCAGGCTGCATGCAATTACTAAATGGTGGGCACCAATTGGTGCAGAGGTCATCACATGCACATGTGCAGATACCTACAAAAGCAGCCTGTACTTGCTGTCCACACATGCAATTATATCATTGCAGCATATGGAGGGAGAGAGCAAGCAAGCAAGCGAGACAGACAAACAAACAAACAAACAAACAAACAGAGGTGTTTGTAGACACCAAAAAGAAAATAATATTTAAAAAGAAAATAAACGTCAACAGCTACAACAGACAGAGGTAAGAAATACAAAGGTAAGGTATGTAACAGATATGTATTTGGTGGGATGCGAATGATGTGTATGAAGGGTACTGTACATACTGTGAACCCTCCATATGTGTGCGCAGTCCATATCTATATGTAAATGCAGATGTGCATAGGGCAAGGTACATACTGCAACTGTTAGTGAAGGCTAGACATATATATGTAGTTGAAGGTTGCTATGTGCACATATCTATGTAGGTTGTAGTGTGTGGCATTGAAAACAGCAAGCAGTGCAGGTATATGTCATGTGGTGGTTAAATGCTGTGGGACTGAGACAGTGAGGCCTGCTACAGCTATATGGCCTGAGGACAGCAAAATGCATTCTACACAACACTGTGCAATATTTTTACAAAATTGTATGTCTCACAACTGTTTAATGATTCATATTCCCAACATGAAAGGTGGCCAGTATATGTGCCTATATGTGCATGTATATGTACAGCAATGGATGTTTACAAGTATGTGTATATATACCTGTATATATGTATATATATATATATATATATATATATATATATATATATATATATATATAGAGAGAGAGAGAGAGAGAGAGTGATATATATATATATATATATATATATATATATATATATATATATATATATATATATATATATATATATATATATATATATATAGATATGTAGATATATAGATATATAGATATGTAGATATATAGATATATGTAGATATATAGATATATATATATAAATATATGTGAGATATATAGATATATACAGATACATCTGGATATATATAGGTATGTATATATATATATATATATATATATATATATATATATATATATATATATATAAATATATATAGAGAGATATACAGATATATATATATATATATATATATATATATATATGTATATATATATATATATATATATATATATATATATATATATGTATATATATATATAAAGAGAGAGAGTGAGAGAGGGGAGACACGGGGTCAGACGTACTGCAACAGGTGCCTGGTGACCAACGCATTGACTGAACACCAGTGTTGATACTGCAGTACCATACCCCATTCCAAAACACTTTACACACTAACTACCAGATAGGTGGTTGCCTGCCCAACACTGAAGGTGTCAGAAGGGAACATGGGACATGGTGTACAGTAGCCTCCCCTCTGATAATCACAGTTCCACACTAG
The DNA here is from genome assembly GCF_019279795.1 of Protopterus annectens. Classification (NCBI taxonomy): domain Eukaryota; kingdom Metazoa; phylum Chordata; order Ceratodontiformes; family Protopteridae; genus Protopterus; species Protopterus annectens. Next base: position 1,346,613,557 of record NC_056733.1, on the reverse strand, counting down.
TCTTGTAATCCCTCTACGTGGTACATGTCATCACAAAAGGTGTGCCATCTAGGGAAATATAGGTCAGTGTACCCCCTACTCCTCACAATGCCCCATGTGGTATGTACCTCACATGACAACCACAGCAAGTGGAAAGGCCACAGACATACCTAACAAAGAGTGACACTGCCCCAAACACATGCCCTATGCAGACTGACTCACAAAACCACAGCTAGAGTGCATTGCATACATCATACACAGAGGTTACCACTGCCAGACATACAGAGGTATGTCACACCCATAGCAGTCGGCCAACCACCATGACAACACCTCACAATCCCTCCGGGCTACATGACCTAGGGCCCTAATCCATGTCAACGCACTGAACAGCACATGCTGGAGGTACAGGTTCCTATACACAAATATGCCATACTCTGGACTAAACTACCCAGCTTTAATAAACATGGCTCATCATTAGTAGATGTCATACATACCCCTGATGAATGTTATGGAGATAGGTAATATGCCCTGTGAGTCACCTCTGTGTATCCATTTGACAGGAGCAAGTGTAATCACATTACATGTGTGTCAAATGGCAGGGTAGCATATGGCTAGGCTGCTGTAGGCCCCAGCCCAATAGTGTAGTACCTACCTATGACACAATGCGCACACACATGTACTCAGTGCAATACCACCTATGTGAGGTGGAATGAGTGTGATACTGACTGTGTGCAAGGTCTGTAAAGGTGTGATAGCTTAGCGTGAGGTTGTGTCTGTCATGGTAGTTTGTGTCCTAGGTGTGAGGGCAGAGAAAGATGTGTCAGTTATTGGGATGCAGACATAGTAGGATGGCATATGTTGTGACGTAGTACCTTGTGTATGACTGTGGTGTCCCATTGTAGGCTGTAGCAGTACATGTATGCTCAGTAAGTGGTACTGCTGGTGAATCCAGGTCACATATGAACTGTTGTACTACCTGAAGCTGTAGGCCTAAACACCACAGTATGGTGTATGTTCACATTCCCTGGTATCACTGTCTTGTGTGTTTCCTGTAGTCTGCACAGATTACATTCCTCAGGCATAGGTATCTGTAAGTAGGGGCACACAGTACTATAAGGTACACAGGTAATGCTCATCTGTGTTGGCATACATTTGTGTGTTGTATGTTTGACTAATGTGTGTGTAATGATGCCTGTACCATGGCCACAATCACATGTGTGTTACAGGGTATGTGTGTGTACCTAGCAACATGTATACTCTGTTACAGCAGTATGCCAGCTATATTAACAACCGTGCACATATGTTAGGTAGGGGTATGGCATCAAAGACTAGGGTGGTTTACTGTTAATACTGTAACTGTACATTACATTCATTGCATTGGATGACAATATTCATCATGCATTAGCTTGATATATATCCCCAGTGTGAGGTTGTGCATTGTATCCAATACAGTGTGTCAAGTACTGGTGTATACTGGTTTGTTGTATGGAGTGCGGCAGCCACTGTCAGGCAGTTGTGGGCTGAGCACTGATAAGTGGTATTGAAGGTGTGTATCCTCTGATAGACAGACAGATGCTATATCTGGCAGTTAAGTGATATCTGTACTTCATAATGTTAAGTGTGCCACATGACTTGCTCACACATATTGTTTAATTGTCTTCCAGGGTTATGGCTCATCGCCGCAATCCTGTGTATACAGCTGCAGAGGAGGAGGTCATACAGGCCAGCCTGTATCAAAACTATGCACAGCTTTTTTCCAGGGCCAGCCAGCACCAGCATGAGCGCACTGCACTGTGGCAAGATCTTGTTCACCGGGTAAATGACATAGGCATGCATAACCGGACATATGAGCAGGTACGCCATCACTGCAGTGATTTAATCAGACATGTCCGGCAGCATGCATCTGATATCCATAGGCAACAGCTTGCCACAGGTGGTGGGGGCTCCCATACACCCCCCCTCACCAGAGTGGAGGAGCTGCTCCTAAGCATGGTGGCTCCTGGCCTACAGCAGCAGCAACATCATGCATGTGTCATCATGGAGGCCAGAGCTACCCAGCAGGATGACATGGAACGTGCAGGTAATATGCCCTAGCTGTAGACTACTGTTACCTGTATTGTTAGAATATGCTTATGTGAGATGTGTACTGTGTGTTTAGCAGTTGTGCTGCCTCTCATGTGCAATACTGATATTTGGAATAGTATCTCCACACCTGTGACTGTTGACTGTTGTTCCACTGTAGATTAGCTCACTCACTCACGGCAGCAATGCCACAGTTGTGGCCACTGATAAACTGTGTCATATTCTTGTAGGTCCCTCTGGTGTGACAGCAGGGCAGACGGTACATGCTGGTGAGTGTGTTAACACTTTAATAATGGTAATGAAATGTGCATGTCATAGGTGAGGTGTAGGCCATGTACATGTAACACACCTATGCATAATGCATGCTGTCCATGTTTGCTGTGAGACATTAATCATCACATTAAAGTCAGTAGCTGCCTCAAGCACATACACTGCACAGTGCAGCAGACACAAGTGTGGCAGCACTGTACTGCACCTTAGATATGCATAGTTGCTACAGCTGTACACAACAGAACACATTTATCATATGCAGTACATGAAAACATGCTATACTCATAGCAGTCATTGCTTTGCACCTCAATGTTGTGCGTGTGCAAACATATGCACCTATACACAATATGCATAGCATGTTGTGTGTGTGCTTACATATGCCAGTATACACAATATGCACAGCAGTTGCCATCCAAACAAAGTGTCACATATATGTCCTGGAATGCTAGTGGGTGTATAGGTCACTTGACACACATTGGGTTGTGTCCATGTACAAATTGTGTTCCAGGGTGTAGCCAATCACTGAACAACGACACAGTTGCAACAAAGCCATGTATACTGCCATTACATTGGGGCATCTACACTAGCACTGTATGGTCTTGTGCAACACATATTCTGCATGCTGACACGTGTGTGGTGACTATTTACCTTGTGATACTGACACCCACCTTCACCCACTATAGAGTATGTGTTGGATTGCTGGTGTGTGTGTATGTGCTGTAGTGAGGAGTGTATTACTGTTCATGTGTGCATGTGTGCATGTGTTCATGTGTTCATGTGTGCATGTGTGCATGTGTAGACCATAAAGTGTGTTTCCTGTCTTCTTCTCACAGGTGCTGAGTTAGGGCTGGCCGAATGCAGCAGGGAACCTGAAGCCACTGCCACGAATAGTGCTGATGATGAGACATGTATTTTGACACAGGGAGGTTTGACAGGGTCTGTCGTTGGTCCACCAATCGACAGTACACAGCGTTCAACCCCATCTATGCGCACACTCATACTGCCAATACATCCCTCACCACCAATGGCCATAGGCGAGGGACAGCATACAGTTGGCACTGACCAGGAGAGTGTGGTACCCATGGCACTTGCATCCCCTCACAGCAGCCATAGCCATATTCCTGGAATGATACCACATAGGCGGAGGTCCAGGGGTTCTCGGGGGAGCACCGCTGGTTGTATTGCCCCTGGCAGGCATGCCCTCACTGGTCTCACGACATCCAGTATGCTCTGGCTGTAATGCAGGCTCAGGAACGTATGGAAGGGTACACCAGGCAGGGACTTAGGGCGCAGAGGGCACATTACACCGCTATCAATGACACCATCTGTGACCTTGCCGGTGCTATCCAGACTTACACCGAGGTCATTGATAGATGCTGGAGGGAGACAATAGATGCCCTCCACAATATGTCATCCATGAGCCAGGACCATGTGGGACGGTTGTGACGTCGATGCGGATGCATGCCAGCAACAGCAACAGCTGGCAGTGGTCGTGGATGGCCACCGGGTCACAGCCGCTCCCATAGTGACAGTACCAGCCCCAGCAATGCTGGGGCTGGAATGTCCATTGACCGTCCCAGTAGACTATGTGCACGTGGCTCTGGCCATTCCCAGCAGGGACATGGGTCCAGTCATCCCACCTCTGCCTCTGAGGACAGTACCCAGTCAGGGTTGGTACCCGATACTGTCCGTAGCACCCCTGCCAGGCACAGGTACTGTGTCCGTGGCCGGAGACAGTAATCTGTACGGCCTAGCAGGTACAGTCTGTGGCTGTCCCACAAACTACTGTATATGGCAGCCACATGGTGGAGCTGTGTGCATGCAGACACACACACATTAACCAAACAACTAGGGCTCACACATACACACACACATTACATCAACATTGGCCCATGCTGTACTGTTGTCCCTCACACACACACACACACACACACACACACACACACACACACACACACACACACACACACACAGACATGTCGATTGGATGGGTCAATGTCAGGCTCTGGCAAACAACAAAACGCCCTGTGCATATGATGATACCTGTGTCACCTCCTGTCATCTGTAACATTGATGGAGGAACAGGCTAACATGGTGCTGATGCACAGGGTGACACTATAGCAGTGTAGCAATATTAGCAAGTTGTCAACAGGAAAGTGTAATGACATCCTTGTAGGTATATCTCAGCAGACATTATTCATCAAAGCTCTGATTGTCAATGTAGCATTGTTTACACCACTGTTAGGTCTGACTATGTATTGTCCACCCATGTGCCACTTGGCTGATGTGTAATGTGTTGCCAGCATGTGTTAGTGAGTGGACAGTATGTGTGTGATGTGTGCAGTACAGATTAGCAAGTGTACATCTGTGAACATGGTGGGTGCACACTGTCTGTATGTACGTGCATAGTAGACACATGGGACATGTGGCATACCCTGTTGTACACATAGTGAACATGTCACAGTATCTTTCAATGGCCAGTATGCATTCTACTACAGTTATGTACTAACATGGGTAGACATGTGTGTATGACATGGGTAGACACCATGCTGTGGGTGATACTGTTAGTATCTGTCAATGATTTGCGGTCTGGTAGTATACATAACCTCAACAGCATGACTATAAGCAATCATTGGATGTTGTCCTGACAAATGACACACAGTCATAGGGAACTCAGTAACAGTTGTATCCTTCCGGTGCTACACTATAACACTAACCAGTGGTAATTACCGCCACCCATTCCTGTGTCCACACCTGTTTGGCATATAGCCCTCTTTGGTACATGCAAACACACTAGGGATGTGTCCATCCACATCTGGTAATGCATGCAGTGGCCTACAATCCATTCCCTGGATGGGACACATATCCTACACAAGGGTATCATACAGACAGATGCCTGTCATGTGATACATGCTGTATAACAGTAAGCCGACTATGGCATAGTCATCCACATGTACTATACTTCCTATCCCATCAGTACCACATTGGTGGTAGCCCTCAACATGTATGTTGGGTACCAATGTGTACATACAGCCTCATGTTATGTCATGTGTCCCTTGGTATCCACATATCCATAGGTATTGTGGAGTCCCAAGGTGTGTCACATGACACATTGGAGGCCTGGATGCATATACACAAGGCGGTTGTACACCTATAAAGACTGTCCATTATTGGCAGTCATGGTTGTGTATGAACATGCCTGACATATACCCTCACTCACACTACTGTAAAGTAACTGTCATGGGTGTGTGTGGCACAGATGACCTTGGCCACGGATCACGACAGTGGATGGGCCTGTCACATACATACATATGTGACCTACGATCTGAGAAGCTGCGGCACAACCTGTCAATGGCAACAAATGTATTCATGTAGTATGCAGGCTTCACACCTATGTACTGATTAAGGGAACATGTACACATATATTTGCAACGCATATACCTGATGTGTGCAATGCACTTACTGTTGTAATCATAATATGCCATAACATAGTAAAAGCAAGACCCACACTGCATTGACCAAGAGTGACACACACACACAGTCAGCACTTGCAGGATTCAAACCCCTACCTAACTAGGTTATGATACTGCAGAGAGATGCATTAGCACGGTACGCTATTTGCTTTACTGGGTAGTTTCTCTTCTCCGTCTGTATTTCTAGGGTGCTGACATCATCAGTCTTTCCAAAGAAGAATGTACATCTGTAGTGTGTTTTCCCAGTCTTCAAAATGGCCACTCCTTTCATAGAGAATTGCACACACATACACCCCTCACACAGTCAGCATTTGCAGGATTCAAACCCCTACCTAACTACGTTATGATACTAGAGAGAGACGCATTAGCGCAGTGCACTATTTGCTTTATTGGGTGGTTTTCCTTCTCCTTCTGTATTTCTAGGGTGCTGACATCATCAGTCTTTCCAAAGAGGAATGTACATGTGTAGTGTGTTTTCCCAGTCTTCAAAAAGGCCACTCTTTTCATAGAGAATTGCACACACATACACAGTCAGCATTTGCAGGATTCAAACCCCTACCTAATTAGGTTATGATACTACAGAGAGACGCATTAGCGCAGCGCGCTATTTGCTTTACTGGGTGGTTTCCCTTCTCCGTCTGTATTTCTAGGGTGCTGACATCATCAGTCTTTCCAAAGAGGAATGTACATCTGTAGTGTGTTTTCCCAGTCTTCAAAAAGGCCACTCCTTTCATAGAGAATTGCACACACATACACTCCCCCTACACAGTTAGCATTTGCAGGATTCAAACCTCTATCTAACTAGGTTATGATACTACAGAGAGACGCATTAGTGCAGTGCACTATTTGCTTTATTTGGTGGTTTTCCTTCTCCTTCTGTATTCTAGGGTGCTGACATCATCAGTCTTTCCAAAGAGGAATGTACATGTGTAGTGTGTTTTCCCAGTCTTCAAAAAGGCCACTCTTTTCATAGAGAATTGCACACACATACACCCCCACACACAAACACAGTCAGCGTTTGCAAGATTCAAACCCCTACCTAATTAGGTTATGATACTACAGAAAGATGCATTAGCATGGCGTGCTATTTGCTTTATTGGGTGGTTTCCCTTCTCCGTCTGTATTTCTAGGGTGCTGACATCATCAGTCTTTCCAAAGAGGAATGTACATCTGTAGTGTGTTTTCCCAGTCTTCAAAAAGGCCACTCCTGTCATAGAGAATTGCACACACATCCCTCACACACAAACTCAGCGTTTGCAGGATTCAAACCCCTACCTAACTAGGTTATGATACTAGAGAGAGACACATTAGCACAGCGCACTATTTGCTTTACTGGGTGGCTTCCCTTCTCTGTCTGTATTTCTAGGGTGCTGACATCATCAGACTGGACATGGTAATGTGTGTACACTTTGTTTTATGCCATTCCAGGAATGGTCCATGTGGGTCGTCAGGTGTCAACAGCTGGAACAGGAACTCATAATCCTTACCTTGTGTGATCTATCTGTGGACACATCGACATTCCTTCATATGTCAACACATATTTATGCACAGCTTGTTGGTTTTGTGGCTACTACATGTGTCTGGGATGTTGATAAAGGGCTATTCAAAGTGTATGTGAGACATGTGTAGCTGTGTTCAGTGATGTATGTCCTGTGTGGCTGCCTTGCAAACAGTCTAGCATGTTTGGGAACCATGATCCGCACATGAACATACCACGGTTAGTAGGGTTGTGTGTATGTCAGCTTCCAATAGCTTGGTTTATGACTTCAACCATGATGGACTCCATGGCTTGCAGATCATACTTCATAGGCATACTGGACTGTACATCCCATGGTGTGTTGTGCACCAACACTTGTGTGGAGTGCCATATGTTGCTGTAACACATTCAACGGTTCCACATCCTATATAGGGGGAGGTTCAGCTGACTGTTCAGGTGCAGGATCTGTTTGTTCTGTAGTTTATGCATGACACATATTGGTAATCAATGTAGTCCACTTGATGCCATGCTTTTAGCATTGGGGTAGCTGTTCATCCATTCTACATGTGATATCTCCTGGTATGATGATATGGACTATCGTCGGTGGGAGGTGGGTATGTATATATGGGCCTGTCTGTCAGGATGTCGGCATTGTCAGTCAGGTACAGTTGGCCCTGACTCATGACATATATGTGTGTACATTGCTATATATGACATAGCTGTCGGAGGTGTCATGATTCAGTCTGGACTCCTTCTCAGCTACTCTTTACAGAACACCAACAAACCTGAGCACTAATCCCTGATATACTCCTTTACACACTTAACACCCTACTGATCCTTTGTCATCTGGCTACAGAGTATGTCATGATGATATCCCGGCATGTCCAGGGGTCGGCTTTGTGTGCACTCTCCAGTCCAGCTGGTGAATATTGTGATGTAGACACAATGTCACATCTGCCTCATGTACACAGACAAGACTCTCCTCCTCACAACAAACCCAGATATATGTGTGAGATGCACCTATAGAGACATACAGGGTGCTGAACTCTCTCAACCCATGACTGGCATAGTCTATCAGGTGGTGAAGATAACCACACACACCACATATCAGTCTCACATATCCTCTGGTGACAGCACTCAAACCACATTATCACACATACACATACTTGGATGCTGTAAATGAACTCTGCCTAAGCAGCAGAGACCTCCACATCAGGCACACACACAACTGCTACCCCACTACAATTCCCACATCTCACATAGTTCACAATGTCAGGGTGCCACACAGTCACTTGCCTTTGGGCTACACAACACACACATAATACAGTTGTGATAGGTGACACTTATTGTTAGACACACTGATGTACCACTCACCAGCCCATACAAGGGAATAGTCCCTTTGTGCTGTCTGTCATGTGTCAGGATCTGCCACATAACACATGCAGTCAGGTCACTACAAAGCAAGTACAGGACTGGCACCATCATTGTCCATGCTGGTGCGTAAAACCTCAGATGTTACTCCCTGGACCACATGACATGGTACATGGAGGAACAGTGTCATGATGTAGCCCAGGCCAGTATGACCCTGACCTTGTCTAGCATCTTACACCCACCAAGTATGATGTCACAGTATACAGACAAACATATCATGTTTAACACTTGGCTAACAGATTGGTGTCATTCATAGGGGATACAGTGTCTGTCAGCCTGTGGTGACATGCTCAACATGCCACATAGCTTCACTATGGACAGCTTGCACCTGTCACCCTTGGACCTTTGAATGCTGGCTAAGGCTCTTGCTACCACCATAGTGCATTTGTTGAGCAGGGCTCAAAAGACAAACCCACCTACATAGACATTACAGGTTAAATAACACTAAGGGTAATGTTGCTCAACACCAGATGTGTTACCCTCATATTGCGGCCACTCAGGACTCCCCTCAGTATGGGGATAGCAATATATGTGCACTAACAGACGCCTAGTTCAGGGTCACATATGCACACCAGCACTACCAGGTTATGTTTCATACCATGCTTTCTGACCACAGGACTTGGAACAGACAACACAACTAGGGGGTGTATCCATATACATCACAGATACACACACCTCCGGGTTAGTGGCACTGCACTAAGCATCACAGACCATACATATACAACTACCATTGTTCGAAACTGCCTTTCAGTTTGTTGCCTACTACAGACCACCCTCCCATACTCAGGAACCACACTCGGCTTTCCTGGGAACAGTGGGGGATATGATGGTCTCCATGAACACCATTATATTGGGTGACATCAGATACATGAATATTGACTGGGGATACTACTCAAGCCGCAACAACCTCGCCCTACAGTCACTACAATTTGTACATTCATATGCTATGGCACAACCAGTCACCACAGCCACAAGGGGGAATACATATTGGACATGATCATCACCGACATGGGGACTCTATGTTACACACTGGCAATATACCCCTTATTGGTAAGGTTGGAACATACAGCTATCTCAGTGGACATACATATACACTCCACACACCCATCCTGGGTAATCTTGGTGAACTTCTGATGAGCCAACGTCTCACTTCACCAAAGCAAGGTGGTATCCTTCAGAGACCTTGAGACAGTGTGAAATACAGCTCCGACTGCTGAATCCTTTACATACACATTCTATGGACTCCTAGTGGACTGCATGGATTGTGCTACCCCAAATAACAACAAGACTCACTCCTCCAATGGCAGGGGACCTGTCTGGTAGACACCAGCCATTAATGAGCTGTACAATGTCAGGAGGAAGCTACTACATGATAGAGCACAATCCCAGATGGGAAAGCATCTGTGATCTGTACTAGCAGACAGCTATGATCACTCATGTACTTATCTAAGGTCTTCTTCTCATGGACAATTGCACCAGACAAGTAGGACTATCACAAGGCCTTTGTCTGTTATGTCAGGAACCTGGGTGGACACTCACTGATATGCTGTGAGTTACTGCATACTGACTACACTTACCCTGAACCCACTGGCATAGCCAACATCCTGGCAAACAGGTTCAGTGCAGATGTCTCCCCCCATCCCCCCTAGGGAGCAACTACCCATCCCAACAGAGTGTAACCTCCCTGACACCACACAGTAACAGGTGAGTGCTGCCCTCCCCAAAGCATACATTACAGCATCAATGTGACCAGTTGGTGTCCCGGCCTGCATCTTACATGAGCTTCATGACAGACGTAACCCTCACATTACATCACTGTGCAATATTGGAGTTACTACAGGATATGTACCCACGGAATGGCATACAGCGACAGTGTTCCCACTCCACATAGTTGGTGCCAGAATGGAACACAGACAATATTGCCCTATAAGCCTAACTATCCTGTTATGCAAAGCTATGGAGTGTATTGTCATGGGACTCTTACACATAGACATCAGGAAACTACAGACACTGTGTCCTACACATTTCAGCATTGTTGTGGGCAGATCTTGCCTCTTGAACATGTTTGTATTCTTTTGACAGTTAACAGGTCCATCAACATAGGGACAGTTGTACACGCAGCCTACCTGAAGCTTGCTAAACCCTTCCACACAATAACCCACTGGGCCATTATGCATTGGCTCACCAGCATCAATATGGACACATATCTCACATGATGGATTGCTACCTGGATCAGGGATAGCACCCACATGGTCAGAATTGCAGGTGCCATGTCTGACTATACACCAGTTACACGTGGCATCCCACACGGCTCAGTCCTGGGACCTCTCTTGTTCAGTATATATTTGTCTGACGTACAGGCTACCACAGGGGAATATGGCTGACCTTGTTCACACTTGACTGCAAACTGGGTGCCATGATCACCTCTCCAGCTGCCACATGCATACTCCAACAGGGTCTCTCAGAGATGGATGACTGGTGCCTGAGCCATGGCCTACAGCTAAATGCCATTAGTTGCATAGTCATCCCCTTTGGGAATAACAACATGCCCACACATTAACACATAGGTAGTACTCCATTACATATGGTAGGTGTTGTTAGGTGATTGGGGACATGACTTGTTTGTACTGTCACCTTTGACATTCACGTTGCCACAGTGGTTGGACAGACCTTCTATATAAGCAACCTTATCCCATATGGTTTCACATCTAGATCGAGTGATGTCATTGTGCCCCTATACTAATAACAACCATGCTTGGTTACAATGCCACCTTTGGGGTGTACCTTACCCAACACCTGCAGCAACTGAACTGGCCACAGATACCCAAGCAACAGCCACCCCTCAACAATAGCCATGAATCACATATCTCACAAAATTAGTGGGCCTCACAGTCACAGCCCTTAAGGCCAAACAACACACCAAATACAGTTGTTATAGGGGACTCTATTGTCCGGCACACTGACGTCCCGCTCAACTGACTGAACAAGGAGAAGGTCACTGTAAGCTGCCTGTCAGGTGGCAGGATCCACCACATAACGCAAGCACTCAGGTCACTCCAAAGCAGGTACAAGTATGACTCTGTCATTGTCCATGCAGGTGTGAATGACATGAGACGTACCTCCCTGGACTACAAGACATGAGACATAGAGCAGCTCTCTGATCATGTAGCCCAGGCTGGTATGACCCTGACCTTGGGTAGCATCTTGCCCTCACCAAGAATGATGCCAGAGTATACAGACAAAATGATCAGTTTAAACAATTGTCTAAAGTATTGGTGTCATTCAATGGGGATCCAGTGTCTGTCAGCCTGGGATGACATGCCTGACAAGCCACATTGCTTCGCTAGGCATGGCTTGCACTTGTCACCCTTAGGCTTTCATATACTGGCCATGCCTCTTGCCACCCCATAGTGCATTTTTTAGGCGAGGCTCAAAGGACATACACACCTCCATTGACAACCCAAGGATACAAAATCTAGAGGTAATGCTACTCAATGCCAGACATCTACACCTCAAGATGCACGCACTTGAGGCTCTCCTCAGTATGGAGAATATCGATGTCTGTGCAGTAACAGAAACCTGGTTCAAGGCTCCTGAGAGCACCCCAGCACTACCAGGTTATAACTCATACCATGTGTTTCACACACAAAACTCGGACCGAAGCACAAAAGGAGGGGTAGTATCTATATTCATCAAAGATACCTACACCTCCAGGTTAGTGGCACTGCATGAAGCATCAGAAACCATCCATGTGCAACTAACAGTGGGCCAAACTGCATTTCAGTTTGTAGCCTGCTACAGAACACCCTCCCTATTACAGGAACCCCACTTGGCATTCCTGAGAACACTGGAGAATATCAAGGTCTCTCCTACAACTATGTTATTGGGTGACTTCAACTACCCAAACATTGACTGCAACAACTACTCATGCCCAAACACACTCACCCAACGGTTCCTTGAAGTTATAAACTGTAATGCAATGGAACAACTGGTCACCACTCCCACAAGATGGAACAACATATTGGACCTGGTCATCACCAACATGGGGACTCTATGTTCCACACCAGAGGTAAAACCCTCATTGGTAAGATCAGACCATTAACAAATTTCCATGGACATCCACATCCTGTCCCCACCCCCAGCCAAGGAAATCACTGTATATAATTTCTCAAACGCCAGCTTTGCACTTCTCAAGACTGAGGTGGTATCCTTCAAAGCCCACAGGCCAGAGGATAACAGGCCAGTCCGCAGAGTCCTTTACAAATGCATTCTATGAGCACCTGCAGGAATGCATGGATCGTGCTATCCCAAATAAAACAAAGCCTCACTCCTCCAAAAACAGGAGACCTGTTTGGTGGACCCCGGCCATAAATAAGCTATACAACAGAAGGAGGAAGCTACTACATGACAGAGCAAAATCCCAAAAATGGAAGCCATCTCTGATCAGTATTAGCAAGAAACTTCAATACCTCATAAAATCATCAAAGGCCAGTTTCCAAAGGGAAATTGCCCTAGACACTAAAGATAATCACAAGTCCTTCTTTAGTTATGTCCATAATATGGGTGGAAACTCCCAGATATGCTCTGAATTGTTGCATAACGGTACAAAATATACCAAAACTACAGACAGCCAACATCCTGGCAGACAGATTCAGCACAAACCTCTCCTCCCCTTCACCCACAAAGGAACAAATGCCTATCCCAACTGAATGTAACCTCCCTGACATCACAGATGCACAGGTGAAAGCTGCCCTTGCCAAAGCAGAAAACACAGCAGCTATGGGACTGGATGGTATCCCAGGCTGTGTCTTACACAAGCTCCAAGAAGAACTGAACCCTCACATTAAGTCACTGTTCAAACTTAGCCTTACTACAGGATATGTACCCGAATAATGGCATACAGCTACAGTGGTTCCACTCCACAAAGGTGGTGCCACAACAGACCCTGGGAACTATCACCCCATAAGCCTGACTAGTCTGGTCTGTACAGCTATGGAGCGTATTATCATGGAACTCATAAACAAAGACATTGGGAGCCTCCAGACACTGGACCCTACCCAATTTGGCTTTGTTAAGGGCAGATCTTGCCTCTTAAACCTAGTTGATTTCTTTGAAACAGTTACCAAAGCTATGGATGAGGGCAAGGTAGTCCACACAGCCTACCTGGACCTCGCAAAAATGTTCAACACAATACCCCACTCGGATATCATACATAAGCTTAACAGCTTAAATATCAACCCCTATATCACAAGATGGGTTGCAAACTGGCTCAGGGATAGAACCCACATTGTCAGAATCGCAGGTGCCATGTCCAAATACAAACCAGTTACAAGTGGCATCCCACAGGGCTCAGTTCTGGGACCTCTCTGGTTTGGTATATACTTCTCTGAGGTTCAGGCTAACACGGGGGCATTATGGCTGACAAGGTTCGCAGATGACTGCAAACTGGGGGCCATAATCGACTCTCCAGCTAACACAAGCATCCTCCAGAAGGGTCTCACAGAGATAGATGTTTGCTGCCAGAGCCACAAGCTCAAGCTACATGCTACAAAGTGCATAGTCTTCCTCTTTGTGAAAAACAAGGTGCACACAAATTACCACATAAGTGGTAATCCATTAAGTACAGAAGTAGTAACTTGAGATTTGTGGACCAATGTAGATAGTAATCTCTCCTTTGATAATCACATTGCCAAAGTGGTTACAAACACCTTCTATATATGCCACCTTATCACGAATGGGTTCGCATCTACATCAAGTGAGGTCATTGTGCCCCTGTACTCGTCAGTCATCAGCACCATACTTGAATACAATGGCCCTTTTGGGATGTACCTTACCCGACACCTGCAGCACCTGGAGAGACCCAAATGTACCTCTCCAAGAGGGTCATAGGCTACAAACAGATGTCATATGCAGCTCAACTAATGAAACTCCAGCTCTACTCAGTTGCTTACCACCTACTCAGAGGCAATCTATGCCTGACATACAAAGCCATGTCAAAGCCCAAATTAATTGACATGCTCCACCTCAAAAATCCAAGTCCCTTAGAGATACACGCTCCAGGGACTTAAACCTCAGCACAGGAATAAAAAGGACATGCTGGAGGGACAGATTCATTTACTAGAGGCTCCCCTCACTCTGGAATAGAATCCCAATTCATATTAGACATAGCCACTCGCTGACCCTCTTCAAGCCAAATCTGGACACATGGATGGGAAATTGCAAATTCACCCCTGGGATCTCTTCTGTGTCCCTGCTAGACAGAGGCACAGTAGCCTAAATGTACATGGGCTATCTTGTGTGACCTACTATTCACTGGCACACTGTAGTATTCTGATAGGGCTGCAAAAGCCAAACACACTCTGGCTAGGCTTGTACATACCCTAGGGCAGATAGCCTACTATCGACCTCTGAACCTATGCTTCTGCTCGGGATGCACAATATTTATTGCTGATACTGTTTGCAGGTCTTTATCGTCTTTGCTTTCCCAGTTTCTATGAACAACTTAGGTATCTGTGGAACATGTTTGATCATGACAGGGTTCCACTATATTATATAAGTGTCTGTTGTCATGTAACTGTGTGCACAGGGCAGATTGCTGGATAGTGAGAGGTTCCTGGGTTAACACATGCAACTGCCAGATGTGTGGCCCACTGCTGTAGTCAGACATGGCCTAAGTGTGTGAGCATGCCCAGTTCAGGCTTTCCATGTTTTGTTGCCTGACATATGTCTCATTTATCCAAGTGTGTGAGCATGCCCAGTGTGACCTTTCAGTATGTTGCAATCTGAAGTCCACTACATTTGTGGATGTGTGTGAACATGACCGATATTAAAATTTATACTGTGTGTGTTGGAAGTCAAGTTCTGTTCTTACTGCAGGACTCACCTTTGTGTCATAACTCAACAGGGATTATGCTGTGCCTGCAGGGTTTCCATGAAATACTTTGCATAGACTTATCAACATTCCTTCATACTGGTTGAACAGTGCAATGCTGTCATGGTTTAGTGGTTCAGTACTTTAACTATGGTGCACAGTATCCTGGGTTCGAAGCCCATCACTGCTTTATATTTCCATACTGAGCAGACCAGACTGCTTAAGGGCCAGTTAAGCAAATATGAGCATGTTGGCTTTTATTCTGCTATGCCCTACTTAGACCAGGCTTGTCCGACATTGCTGTATATTCACCAACTTTGCTGGACATTGCCCAATATTACTCGACACTGATCACAGTTGTACTAGTTGGTGTGTGTATTCTGTTTGCATATACTACATGGTGGTAAATGCTGTTTAGCACTACCTTAAATTGCTTGACACATGGCAATCATGCCTCAGGTGGTGCTGCAGGGCTGCCTATGTCGGATGCACATACTACACTCCCTGTACATGTTTTAAGCAGGTAGTGTCAACTTAGGCATCCCTTTTACTATATGTGCGGGTCAGAGAGAGGTATAATTTCCAGGGTTCCTACTGAGCCAGTGTATGTGCTATGTGTTGCCTCTTTGCCAAGGCCAAAGCATACTGTGCACGCCTCCTTCTGCCTACTGGGGCACGCTCAGGTTGTTCCTCCTCCGAGTCACGCTCTGCCTGTGATGACCTTAGCAATGGTGGGGGGCTGTTTGGGCCAGGCCTATGCTGGTCCTGCTGCAGCTGTTTCCGCAGGATCATATTATGTAGCATAGCACATACCATGACAATTTGGGTACATATAGTTGGAGTGTACTGCAAGGTTCCACCAGATGTGTCCAGGCACCGGAACCATGACTTGAGCAGCCCAAACACACGCTCGATTATATTTCGTGTTTGTGCATGTGCCTCATTATGGCGTTCCTGTTCAGGTGTGTGTGCGTTTCTGATGGGTGTCATCAGCCATGGCTCCAGTGCATAGCCAGCATCCCCCACTAGGTGACCATGTGGGATGTCCCCATTGGCAAATGTCTGGTACAGCTGTGTCAGATGCCAGATATGGGAATCATGGTAGCTTCCAGGGCAGCCAGCACACACATTCAGTATTATGCCCTGGGCATCACACACGACCTGGCAGTTGATGGAGGGGAAGCCTTTGCGGTTGAAGTAGACCCTACCCTGCTCACCAGCTGGTGCTTTGATGCATATGTGCGTGCAGTCTATTGCACCCACTACCTCAGGGTATTCCGCTATTTGCTGGAAGAGATGCATATTGCTGGCCAATACCTCATGGGAATTGGGGAAATATACATGATCACCGACATGTGCTGACATGGCATCCAGAAACTGGTGCAGTACCCTGGATGCTGATGCCTGTGATATCCCCATCATATCACCAGTTGGTCTCTGGAAGGTACCTGTTGCTAGTATTCGTAGGCCAACACATACCTTGGTTTCCACTGGAATGGGTTCCCCTCTGTTGGTTCTGTGTGTGAGGCGTGGTCTGCACAGCTCAACAATTTGCTGCATGAGGTCTCTGTCCACTCTATAGTGCTCCACTATCTCCAGTTCATGTAGCCCCTGGTAGGTTACCTTGGGCCTGCACACTCTTCTCTGTCTCCTCACTGGGGGTTGGTTGGCAGCATTCCCATTGTCACCACCCTCAGCATGTTGCATATGTCAGTTTATGACAGCAATGGCAGCCCCTAACATTTCTTTGTCTCAGTTAAGCCTTTTCAGTATTCACTTCTCTTAGCTTACTGCAGTGCTGCAGTGTCTCTGAGCAATACATGGTGAAAAGTTGTTTGCAGAGTTTTAAGTGCTGGATTGGTCTTGGCTGGTTTACTGCCTGTTTAATTGCCTGATTCTGATTATTTCCACCTGCTAGCTCTGCTGACTCTCCCTGGTTAACTTCCTACTGTTTGTTGTGCTTCCTTTTCCCTTTCCATTTCCTCAGGGGGCAGCACCGCGCACACTAGCACAGACGCGCGTACACATGCGAACATGCGCGTACACAAGCTTAGACGGACACTAGCCAATTCCTGCCTAAACACGCACACACGGGCACAGAGGCGCTTACAAGACTTTAAACTGCCTTATACATGTTTATTCCGGCTTAAACGCGTGCACTCACGCTTCCACGCACGCACACTGTCTTACTTGGGTTTACAGGCGCGCACATGCGCGCATACACATTGCAAGCATTTTTACAAGAAACTTTGGTGATACCCACAGTGTCCACCTTCTATTTCTTGACTTTAGCTAGGATACCTGATGACACACCTCTTCTAGTGATGAGCAACTGACAGCTAACACATGACACTCTGCTCCAATGAGATTATCTTCTTTCATACATACCCCCTCCTGATGTCACCTATATCCTACTCTGTTACTCCCCTTATCCTAGTCTTACACTCCACTGACTGTGCTCATTTGCTATGTAGACTTGGAATTCACTATCCTTACCCTCATTTGCACAGGATTGCCTACTAATGCTTGGTTACATCTCTTAGACTGGGTTCCCCCCTTAGCAACCCCTACTCAGTAGCCATGTTGTCTTCAGCCTGCCATTGCCTTGCATTGTACAATACAAATCCCCATAAAATCCAAATTTGTGGGTTTTAATTTTTATTTTTCTGGTTTTTTAGAGTGTAGCCCATTTGCACGATGCTGCGCTACGCTTAAACATGGAAAATCGGAAAAAAAAAATTAAATTACTTTTTTTTCCATTTTGCATTAGGTAACATTGCCAATGGCTGTATATTTGGCCATTGGCATGCTTCCTGTACTGGATATAACCTTTATTTGGAGCTGTCATGGCTCCGTTTTGCTATTTGCAGAATGGTACTCAGTTGTCAACTGAGTACATTTCTGCAGATAACACTACTCTTACTCGGACAGGTTTGGGTTTCCTGGATCACAAATCTACCTCATTTGCATGCCTTTCAGCTGCAATTGAGGTAATTTGCATGTCCCGGCCCTGTCCGTGTAAGAGCCATTTTAGGAGCTCTCTTACATGCCCCTACAGGCTGTTCCTGGATCGCTCGTTGGACATGATGGCTGCATGGAGTCTTACTCTACTCTTAGACTCCGTGCAAGCCATCGTGAATCCGGCCAAAGGACACAACAATGCAAGGGGTACAAGAGACATCTCAGGAGGGGAACCAGGAATTAAGTCTTCTTTTCAACACCCCAGCAGGGCCTTCTCACTTGACTGGGAGTGTTAGACTTTTCAGTAGTTCAACTGATGGGGATTTGTGTGGGGATATCATCCTTAATGGTTCTTTTGATCCCCCCACTCTTATGAGTAATGATATTGTTGTATTTGAGTGGGATGGTTTTAAGATTTTTAACTATAACAATCTTGTGATTGACAGCAGGTTTTTTGATTTATTTAGTCGAAATTTTACCTTTATACCCAAATGGAGGCTTGATGTTTCTAATACTATATTGGATTTTAAAATGTATGTATACAAATTGAATTTGAAAGTTCTGTTTGGTAATAAACCAGATATGGGTAGGACACCTGTTGATTTTACAAGATCTAGTACTTATAACCCCCCTGTAAATCCTACCCTGCAAACTTTTAAGAAGTTTTGTGAACATGATATTCATACAGCACTTTAACACCCAGAGGTCTGTTCACTATAATTTGTCTCTGAGTGAAAAACAACTTTTGAAAGAGTTGGTCAACAACAAATTGATTAGGGTTATGAAACTAGATAAAGGGTGTGGGATTGTCATCATGAATACCATTGATTATTTAGCTAAGGTGTATGTATTGTTCAGCAATTATTCCAAATACACTAGGTCATCCAAGAATGAAATAAATATAGCCTACTGCAAAACTGATTCTAATTTAAAGGATTTATTGGATCAAAGGATCATTGATCCTAAACTATAGTTTTCTACAGGTACCATACCTAGTATTTTTAACAGATCAAAGGTCCATAAGAACATCAGTGATCCACCTTTGTGCCCAATAGTTGCAGCAGCAGGTTCCAAAATGCACCCACTGGTGTTTGCAGATCACAAGCTAAAAACTTTTTTTGACAAATACTCCTAAGTTCTTAAAAACTCCTGGCATTTTTTGGGTCAAATACTACAAGAAAATTATAGCGATGATTGTCATTTGGTTACTTTTGTCGTGGTTGATCTTTTTTCTTGCATCCCACACAAGGTGGGATTGGGTTGGTTCAGGGACACACTGTTGGCATGTGACTTTTTAGATGGTAGGGAGATTAACATGCTTGAAGCCACCATGTTTCCATTCTAGAAAACAATTATATTTTTTGAAGAGGAATATTTTAAGCAGTGCACAGGGTTAGCGATGGGAGCCTCTTATGCCTCTTTATATGCCAACATTGTGTTATGGTTCTGGCAGAACAACTTTGTTTTGAAATTTAATTTTATGATGAAGGTCGACACATTTTTATGTTATTTGGATGATATATTCATTGTGTGCAGGAATAGTTTAGACCACCTAAAGGAATTTGTGCAATTTTTGATTCATACCACAGAGTACTTAAAATTTCCCTACAATGTTTCTAGTACAGAAATTAACTACCTTGATGTGTTTATTATTAACGAGAGCAGAAATTTATCTCCAGAATTTATAGAAAACCCACTTTTTCTAACAACTTTTTGCATTTTACTAGCAACCACCTTTTTCACCAGAAGAAAGAGTTGGTTAAGGAGTAGTTGATTCAGTTCTCTAGGATTGAATGAGAGGATGATAATTTTAAGTGGGAGATGGGAAAACTCATTGAAATGTTCAAGGTTAGAGGTTACCCTGAGAGGCTACTGAGTTAAATCATAAATGAGGTACTTAGAAAGTGGAGTGACTTTTATCCACTACTTTTAGGTAGAGGGTTTGAATGAACGAGTAAGAGCCATGGTGTCGATTTTAATGAGTACACGGACCATGCAATGATCTTGGTAGTGACAGCAATATTATACAACATATAATTAGAAAGAACTGGAGGGTTATTGAAACAGACGGAAAAATTATCAGCACCCTAGGTACACCACCACACTTTATATTTAAGAGATTTTAATATCATAGATATTACTGAATATGATGGTACAGACAATGGATTTGATTAGGGCACAAAATATCAGGGATGAGAAAATGTGGGGTGTGAAACTTTTGTAGATATATTTATGAGGGCATGTCACTGAAACTCAATACATGTCATATTGAGTTTGGACTTGATTATCTTTGTGATTGCAATACTAAAGGAGTAGTTTATTTATCTTTTTGTGATCACTGTCATGGTTATTATGTAGGAAAAACTGAGCGTGCCCTCAAGAAGAGGGTGTATGAGCACTATAATGATATCTTAAAGGCTAACATTAACATTGCTTTATATAAACACAGGCTTAATTGCACACAAGGTAAATTGCTTCTTTTTTAATTCTCAAATAAATACCTGTAAACATGAGAGGTGGTCCATGGGAAAGGAGACTCAAATATAGAGAACAACTGCGGCGGGTTAGATTGAAAGCTGCTGTCTACCCTGGGTTGAATGATTTTATATCATTAAGCTCTCTGCTTAAATGAAGTGCGGCTAAACTATAAGGGTTCTCTTGTATATTGCTTCTTTCCATCTGCATGCTTTTTTCACCCCTAGTGAATCTAGTAAGAAACAATGCATTTTTTTCAATATAAATTTTTAGTGCATATCTTTTTATCACACCATTAATTGGGATTTATTTAATTTACCAAGATTCCACAGTTAAAAAACTTCTTTGCAATACAAATTGAGCTAAGGATTTATTTTATTTATTTAACTAATTGATGCAATTTTGTTGTTGGTTGTTTTGGTACATGTAACCTTTCAAATTGTATCTTTATTGATTTTAACGTTAAGGCACCATTGTTCTGATGAAGTCCGACTCTGTTAACTGACAAAAGCACTTAACTTTGTGTTGCCTATTTGCTCTGTGTATTAAACTGATTATTTTACTTTCAGGCTATGGAGGTGTTTTTTTTTTTCTCTTTGGAATGGCTTTGCCAATACCTGACCTAGTTGTGGTTTCCGTACCTCTCAGCTGTCCTTGGTATTTACTGTTTTTCAGGGCAAAATAATGGTGTGCCACAAATTTCCAAGTGACTTCTTCAATTCCCAATTTTTTTAATTTTTATTTACAGTTTTAAGTTATGGCTGTCATCATCATGCATCACCAGCATATCCCACAATGTCATCAACATGCAGTGGAGTATGTGATGACATCAGAGTTGTGAAGTACTGTCTATGCCTGACTGCCTGTTCGTCTCGGAGACTGGGTCGGAAGTTTCAAACCATGCGTGATGACGATGCTACTGCTTCTTTGCTGGTATAGGGTGTTATTTCCTCAGTTTGCAGCTGAAAAGTGACTCTTAGATTAACCCACTTAACAGACCACACCAACAAACAAATAAATGCTACTCAATTCTGTTATCTGATATTTAAAACTGAAAACTGTTCAAAAGTATACAATAAGAGGTGAGTCTGGGAAAAGAACTGTTAAGGTCTTGTTCTTGTGTACCTCATTGGAAGTCTGTTTCTGCTTGCATATGATTTTACAATGGTTTATTTCTGTGACTCTATAGTGCAAGTCCTGCCACTACCGCTGAGAAGTACGACTTCATAAAGATAATAAATGTTTCACATTTAAAAGATTAAATTATATGCAAATGTGAATTTTTATTTTTATTTTATTTTATTTAACATTTGTTAACCAGGAAAGTCTGACTTGGAACAAAGCCAATTTTTACCGGAGGCCCGGGGAGAAATTCTCCAGACACATTGTCTGATGTGTTGGTGATGCTTATCTACTGAATTCGGCAATTTTAGTATTGGTGCATCATGCACTGCTAGATCAGGTATTCTAATTAGTACTTTATTGGAAAGTTTTAGTTATAATGTAAGTTTGCCTTTGAATTGCGTTGACTGTTTACAGAGACCATTACATATCATAAAGCAGCAAATGCATCCTGTTAGGCAGTTCTCTGTCAGTAGTTCACTTCGGTGAATAGTTATCAATAACATTTAAAGAGTTACAGTGACTCATATTCCTATCAAATCACCACTTTTGTTTACAGATAGACAGAGGCAGTGATAGAGGTTTAGTCCTTTATAGATGCAGGATGTTTACTATTATGGGACTTGTACTTAACAATTGTCAAAGTTTAACGTGCTGCGGCATCCATAATTCTGTTGAAAATGTTCTTCATTAAGTATAGATGACTGGTATGGATTCTGCAGACAAAAAAAAGAAAAAACATCAAACATCTGAACTATATGAATGCATACAAGTATTATTTTATTGAGCTAGACTCGTGGAATAATTTTAATATTTTCAGTAATTAAGGTGCATTTTCTTAAGCGGCACAGCAGTTTTAAAAGGCTTTATGCACTGCCATACAGTGTTCTGTTTGCATTAGTATGCACCTTTGATGGTCTAACCTAATGTTATTAAAGCTTTGATGCATATAGTAACATAGACTTCAAATAATTACCTTGACTATTTTGTTTAACAATAATGTTATAAGAAAAGGAAATGGGTTATCACATCTTCTTACAGTACAATCACTACTTTGAGGGAAACAGGCATTAAATTATACATTTTCCACAGTGCAATGCATGAGCTTGGATGTTTTTAAAATCCAAAAATGAGGTAGATAGGGACGCATATGAGCACAGCTCCCATTTAAGTCAGCAGGTTAACATGGAATATGAAGCTCCAGCCTTTAACTGGCATGACTTGTACTTTTATTTTTTAGGATTGCCACCTTTTTGGTAATTCACTGTGGGACACTGACACATGCTTAGCAACTGTTCAAAGATTTTCTCAGAATGCTTAGATTTTTACTTCGTCTTTTTAGTTTGTTTCTCATAACATCTATGGTTTTGGGCAAGTAATTTGAGGATTGATGTCACTAAATTATGACAGATATTTGAATGCCAGACTTCATATCCTTCAGAAAATGTATATAAACTTAAAACCTGTTATTAGCAATGTCCTGAGTTTATAAGTGCAACAACTAAAATCTGTCCACAGTTTTGGACCTTTGACTACCTTAACAAACACTGCACAAGTATGAACAAAAACAATTACTTCTCTGACCCCTTTCAGGGCAATAGGGTTGCCACATTTTCAAATGTCCAAAGAGGGACATTCTTTATGGAAATACGATATGTTGCAAGATGAACCATACCTACAAACCAGTGCGAAGAACTGCTCTTCACCTTATTTTTTTTTTTTTTGCCAAAATAAAAGCTCATTCTTGCAGAATTAGTTATTTATTTTGCATTATGAAAAATTAAGATGGTTCAAATAAAAAACAGTTTACTCTGCACAACTGCTAAATGCATACCTCTCAATCTCCCAGAGCAAGAAATCTGGACAAAGCCAAAAATAATGGTGGGACAAAGGCACAAAAATAGGGACAGATTTTAAATATTGCTCCTGTCAACTCAGATAGTTGCTGGAATAACATGTTTTGTATTATTATGTATTTTCTGAGGGATATGAAGTCTAAAATCCAAACGTCTGCCATTATTTATTATTATTTAGTGGCTTCAATCTTCATGTTGGTATCCCACAATTCCATTGGAGTGAGCAGGGTTACATGATTATATATGAACATTTTATGCTAATCAGCATCATGATTTTTGGCCAGTTTTACCTACTTTTCATTGTCCTTTGTCCAGATTTTTGTTGGTTCCAGATTGGAAGGTATTGTGGTTTCTAGATGTGTTTTCTGGGTGAGTTATTAGTGTTTTGGTTTAGTTTGTAACAGATGTTATTAGTTGCTCATAACAAAAAGTTTTATTGAAAAACATTTATTATTGCAATAGTGATAAAAGCCTGACCATCCTCTCCACCTTGTCTGAAATGGAGTCCAAAATAAAATATTGGACTCTAACTAGTAATATATTTCCAACTGCTGCTAATTAATTTTTTTATAGATGTATAGATTTATGCTAGGCTAATATTCATACTACCAATGACGCCTTTATTAGTCTAGCCATTCACTCAAAAGGTATCCCATGAGCTATTTTGCCTTAGAAGTTGTCTGTATGTTAGTTAGGGCATACTTTATTTGGTGCCTCTGTCCACCAGAGACATAGGTATCAGACCAGGATGGATTTCTGATTTCCAATCTACTGTTCCAGGTTATGCTTGAAAAGTGTTAGAGAAGGCCTCTGCTTTACATGGATGGGAAACCTATTCCAGAGAATAGGGATTCTCCAAGATACATATCTGTCCCTCACACATGTCCTATTTAAATCGCAAGCAATGTTTAAATCCTTAGAGCTTGTAGTTCTGATGCTGATTGTTTTGAGGATATGCAGAAGGTCCATCAGGACAGTATCCAAGGAAGCTTTGTAGAGCTAACTTGCCCCACAGGTCCTACTTACCTTCTACAGAGCCACAATTGAGAGTGTACTGACAAACAACATCATTGTCTGGCATGAAATTGCTCTCAAGCTGATCGGAAGGCACTGGATAAGATTGTTAAACAGGCCACAAAAATAATTGGCTCCAACCTTCAATCCGTACAGGACATATATTCAAACAGATGCTATGGTAGAGTCCGAAAACTATTGAGGGATATACACCATCCGCCTTATGGACTGTTCAAACTCCTGCCAACAAGGAAACACTACAGAAGCATTAGATGCAGGACATCCAAATTCCATAATAGCTTCTTCCCACACACTATCAGACTGCTGAAAAAGAAACCTATAGCCTAACCCGCTAAATGGGTGAAACATTATTTATGTGCAATATGTCATTGTTATTTACATAACTCTCTGCACAGCTCACTTTATATGTCTCTATTTGCATTACAAAAATTGTAAACTGTAAGTTTATGGGGATATACTGGTGGTGGGCAAGTTTTTACATGTATGCCTCTTTAATTATTTATAGTACTGTTTGTTATATATCCTTTTATTTCTACTGAGTCTGTTCATGTTGTTATTGTATTTGTTTTGTTTCTGCTGTTAAAAGCTGTTAAAAGCTTTCAATTCTTTATTTATTTTTAGAATGTTATTTTTATTTTTAGTATTTAAATTATTATTAATTTAATCTATCTTCCTTCTGTAAACTGTCATTCTTATGGTACGAGCCTGAGTATCAAAATTTCATGCAGTGATAAGCACGTTTTCCTCTGTGTTGATCTGTATCACAACTTTGTATGATAGGTATAAATCACCTTTCAGCAATCTGTAGAACACAAAGTACAGGGGTAGGGCTTTGAAGTGATCTGCGTATGGCATTGTGTTTACACCCTGTACTATTTTTGTGTGGAACCTTTGTGGATGTTCAGTTGCTGCATGTTCCTGGTCAGGTACATACCTAAGAAAGAATTATGGTCAATGATGGGTCAGATAAGGGCTGTGTATAGTGCTACGATGACTTCCCTGGACCTAGATGCTACACCCTTACTCATAAGTTGAGCGACATAGAATGGTTTTCTTACTACCTTAGACACATGCTGGTGGAAAGCCAGGTTACTATCTACACGAGTCCCTAAATTCCAGACTACTTTATCTGTTTTAGAGGTGTTTTATTGATGACATATTTTCCCTGGTGGCCAACTTCCCAAAAGGTAATATTTCTTGGCACTGAGTTTTAAGCAGTGGCTTTGGCACCAGTCATTTGTCTGTGTTAGATTTTCCTGTAAGATGTGAATATCTTGGCAGTTTCAGTGATTGCTCCCAGCTTGCAATAATCTGCAAACTTGGTAAGCCAGAGGCCCTGACATTGGCCTTGACTTTTGCGAAATAGATGACAAACAAGAGCAGACCCAGCACAGAGTCCTGGAGGACTCTTGGTGACTGGCCTTTTTGTGAAGATGGCCTAACCAATCCTAACCTCCTGAGTCTTATCTGTGAGCTAGCTGGCTATCCAGCAGTTTACATAGGGTTTTATGCCTAGTTCTGTGAATTTGTTTACAATGCTCATGTAGGGGGTGGATGCCTAGTTCTATGAATTTGTTTACAATGCCCATGTGGGGCATCGAATGCCTTAGCTAGGTCAAGGCAGGTAGTATGCATTATTTGACCTCATCCAATGCCTTGGTTACCTTCTCAATGAAACACAACAAAAACAAATTCCAAACAGGGAAAGAAAACTTGGAAAAAGAAGAAAAAAATCCCAACAATGACCTGGAACACACCAGCTTTATTGACAACAATACATTCCTTCGACTAAGCGCTTTCACCAGTAATTGGCTTCATCAGAGTCAAAGAAAACCTCTTAATATAACAGAATAAATAGTAAAAACTTCAAACAATTAATTAATTAATTAATTAATTAATTAATTAATCAATCAGCCAGTCAACAGCCCTAGCATAACAAAAGAAAATCCAAAGGGTGTGAGATTGGTAAAGCACAACCAATAATCCAAATAACCACTCCGACGCCAATATCTACAGCCCAGAATACAAAAGTACAGTTTATTCACAAAAAACAATTAACAGGTCAAGCGCTTTCATTTCGATTACTAGCATAACAAAAGGCAAACCGCCTATAAAAACGTGCCTAGTGCAAATCATTTCATCTAAAACAAATAAAAGGCACCATTTAATAAAGCATATAGTGCTTAGCAAAATTTAAACATATCTGCGAAGTTCCACAAACAATCAATTGGTTAAAAAGTTTGAATAAACATATAGTAAATGCTATAAAAGCTTACTAAAGGTTAAAAAAAATAATATAAATAATATATATATATATATATATATATATATATATATATATATATATATATATATATATATAGACAACCATAGCAGCAAGCAATGCTAATAAAATTGCTCAAGCTGAAAAGCTATTAGCTTTTGCCTTTACAATTTAAAACAATACCAAACTATGGTTTCATCCTTGTTCCAAGCGCTATTACATCCCCATAGTGTACCTGTTCTGGATACAAAGTAAACATTGTACCCAGTACACTGAATACACTAAATGATATTAGATCTCTGCTTTAGAACAGGCATAAGGGAAGTACCTTCATTAAGTCCTGGTGGTCGCGTGGCATTTAAACTTAGTTACCACCTTGCTTCTTTGCTTTCAACAAGAAGTCTATCATTGCCAACCTTACAATTAGGTACCACCTGATCAATAACAAAGAAAATGAATTTTTTTTAATTAGGGCAACCAACACTATGGTTAAATAGTGCTTTATGACCATCTTTCCTTTTAATGGCCCTAAGATGTTCACTAATCCTGTCCTTTAGCTTTCGGACAGTTTTTCCTACGTAGAAAGCGTGGCAACTAACACGTGGCAACATAAATCAACATCGTAGTGTTGCAACTACATCTTCCTGGGCATGATAAAGCATAATCATGCCAGTATATTGCCACATATGGCCCATCATTAATGTAGCGACAGAATTTGCATGACACACACTTGAGCATCAACGATTTATACCATCTATGTTTCTTGCCCTCAAGGATGTTTTTAATATTTTCCCCCTACTGAATACCACCATGTGTTGGACCCCCAACTTTGTCTTAGTATACTCATTGAAACAAACTTGCCACAATTTATTGGTTGTTTCAATAAGAGGTGTACACAAAGGGTTGTATTTTAAAATAAATACATCAGAATTATGCCTTGTAGTAGTACTCACAGTTTTAATGCCTGATGTTAAAATAGGAGAAAAAAATGTAGACCTTTTAGAAACCACTTCATGTTTTATATTTAGAACCAATTTTAGTGGGTAGCCTCTCTCTAAAAACACCCTACTAAAGTATACATTTCATTCAAAAAAATCTTCTCATCACTAACCAATCTTGATAACCTCACCATTTGACCTTTTATAATGCTTTTTCTCTGATGGTGAGGGTGGCAACTACTGAAGTGAAGTAGGGAGTTAGAATGTGTTTTTTTCTGTGTATGTTACTTTGTAACCCCTTGTCAGTGATCTTAAGATGAATGTCAAGGTAATGTATTTCAGTCTGATGCCACATGTACGTGAATTTAAGGAAGGTAGTGGTATGATTTAAATACTCTACAAATATTTTAACCTCCTCCTCATTGCCTTTCCACAAAATAAGAATATCATTGAGAAACCTGTTATACATCAAAATATTTTGCATAAAATTTGTACGAAAAATATAGGATCTTTCCCAATGCAACAGAACCAAATTTGCATACACAGGGGCACACTTGGCACCCATGGCTACACCAGCAATTTGATGAAACAATTCACCTTCAAAGGTTAAGTAATTGTTCCTAAGAACTAATTCCATTAATTCCACCAGTTGGTCAGTCTTTGTTCTGTCTACCTTATCACAGGTAAGCAAAGATTCTCTAAACCAATTAATCTCTCATCATGGGGAATAACTGTGAATAAATTCACCACATCAATGGTGAGAAAGGAATATTAAGTGGCACTGTTGATGTGTCTCAAACATTCCAAACAGTGCCATGAATCCTTCAGAATATGTTCAACACCATTGACCACATATTGGGACCCAAAATCCACAAATGCCGCCAAGGATTCAGTCTTGGAAGCCCTGGCCACCACTATAGGTCTAAAAGGTGGGTTATTGACATTTTTGTGGATTTGGGGAATCCCAAAGATAACCAGTGTGGTTGGGTGGGGGACTGTCAAAAATTTAACTTCATTCTCATCTAATACACCTTGGTATAGAGCATCCATTAAGTATAAATCAACACCAGTATAGGCTCTGTTTATTTCATTTTTTTAAACTCTATGGTATGTGTTTTTATCGTTCAAAATATCATGCATCCGAGATACATAGTCTATATGACCCATAATGATGGACCCCCCACCCTTGTCGGGCTTCATCATCCTGACATCCCTGTTTTTTGCTAAATTACGAAGAGTTAATCTTTCCTCATGACTGAGATTATCATGATGTATAAAGAAATTGGAGCTATTCTTTTGAATAATTTCTCTAAATTCTTTTTCACACATCCTTTCAAAAATAAGAACTTCTGTGTGATATGGAGGAATAAACATACTTTTTCTTTTTAAGGTTCCCATACAATTGTTGGTGTTAATATTAACATGTTCAGAAAAAAACATCCTGAGGTTAAGTTGCTGAGTATAAAGCTTCAAATTAATAAGAACATCAGCTATGTCAAGTTTAAAAACTGGGACAAATGTAGTCCCTTTGCTTAACAGTTTGAAATGTACTTCGTTAATAATCAAACCACTAAAATTGTAAATGGTGAAACCATTGTGAACAATAGTTTCACCAATCATATCATCAGAGTGCCTAGGTGAATTCACAAAACCAAAATTCTCGGAATTGTCCATAGTACCAGGGTCAAAACTATCAGACACAAAACATAGGCCTGAACAATTAGAGTCCTCTAATATCTGTTGTTGGTTTGTCTTTGGTACTTTTTGTTGTTGCAATAGTTCCTGCGCTGGTTGTGACCATTGTATTGGTTCCAAGACTCTCCCTGCCTCTGATTCTTTAACCTCTCCGACCTCCTCAGAGGGGGTGGCTGTTCCAAAAAATGGTCATCATCAGAATTGTCATTGTCCAAGAAATAACCCTCCCCATTATTGTCACTTTGTTCATGACTAGTAACATTGTCGTTCGAATGAATGGACCGAGAGTCCCTCATGGGGTACACACGTTTGTTTTTATAGTCAGCTTGATCCCTTGCCAGCTTCTTGCATTTGGTATTAACATTGTTTTTAACAAAGTCGTCAACATTTTTAAGTAGTTTCTGATAACGGGAAGTGTATTGTGGAAACAACAGGTCATTCACAATACTAGAATGTAATGCATTAATTTCATTTTCTAAAACTGCCAACTTGCTATGATTGTTTCTAATAACAATGTCTAAAAGCGCCAAATCCGTTTTGTCGAACAGTTCGACCAATTCACCAAATGCACTGAATTCATGATCTATACCAAACGGTAACTTCCACAATCTCAACCCTTTAGGCACTTGCTTAAGTGTCAAAGATTTGTTGAGAAACGCGTTGTCCATCTGAAGTGCTCTGAATTTTTTACAAACAGACTCAAAGTTGAAAAGTTGTTTTTGCAAAGTGGGTTTGTCATCCGACCTACCACTGCTTTCAGAAAAACAAAACTCTGACATTCTCAGCCATTCCAACAGATCACATCCTCGTGGTTCAGCCCATGCATTTCCTGCATTTGTCTGGTTAGACCCGCTTGCCACAGGTGAATGTAACTTAAACAATTCAGCCTGTGTGCTAGTAAGCATAGAAATAGAGTGTTCACCTGTCTCATGCCATGTAAGCAAGGCAGTAAGCCTCTGGACAGAACTGGTAAGTTCAACGATAGCTGCCTCCATTAGTCAACAAAAAGCCAGGGTGTCCTAGGCTATGCAGGATATAATATGAAACACAACAAAAACAAATTCCCAACAGGGAAAGAAAACTTGGAAAAAGAAGAAAAAAATCCCAACAATGACCTGGAACACACCAGCTTTATTGACAACAATACATTCCTTCGACTAAGCGCTTTCGCCATTAATACAACAGAATAAATAGTAAAAACTGCAAATACTTAATTACTTAATTAATTAATTCATTAAATGAATTAATTAATCAGCCAATCATCAGCCCAGCATAACATAAGGTTAACCACCTATAAAAAAGTGCCTAGTGCAAATCATTTCATCTAAAACAAATAAAAGGCACCATTTAACAAAGCATATAGTGCTTAGCAAAATTTAAACATATCTGTGAAGTTCCACAACCAACCAATTGGTTAAAAAGTTTGAATAAACATATAGTAAATGCTATAAAAGCTTAATAAAGGGGAAAAACATTAATATAAAGAAAATATATATATATATATATATATATATATATATATATATATATATATATATAGACAACCATAGCAGCAAGCAATGCTAATAAACTTGCTCAAGCTCAAAAGCTATTAGCTTTTGCCTTTAAAATTTAAAACAATACCAAACTATGGTTTCAACCTTGTTCCAAGCACTATTACATCCCCATAGTGTACCTGTTCCAGATACAAAATAAATATTGTACCCAGTACGCTGAATACACTAAATGATATTAGATCTCTGCTTCAGAACAGGCATAAGGGAAGTACCTTCATTAAGTCCTGGTGGTCACGTGACATTTAACCTTAGTTGCCACCTTGCTTCTTTGCTTTCAGCAAGAAGTTTATCATCGCCACCCATACAATTAGGTACCACCCGATCAATAACAAAGAAAATGAATTTTTTGAAATTAGGGCAACCAACACTATGGCTAAATAGTGCGTTATGACCATCTTTCCTTTTAATGGCCCTAAGATGTTCACCAATCCTGTCCTTTAGCTTTCGGACAGTTTTTCCTATGTGGAAAGCATGGCAACACATGTGGCAACATAAATCAACATCGTAGTATTGCAACTACATCTCCCTGGGCATGATAAAGCATAATCATGCCCGTATATTGCCACATATGGCCCATCGTTAATATAGCGACAGAATTTGCATGACCCACATTTGACCATCAAAGATTTATACCATCTATGTTTCTTGTCCTCAAGGATGTTTCTAATATTTTTCCCCCTACTGAATACCACTTATTGGGATTCCCAAAATCCACAAAAATATCAATAACCCACCTTTTAGACCTATAGTGGCGGCCAGGGGTCCCAAGACTGAACCCTTGGCGGCATTTGTATATTTTGGGTCCCAATGTGTGGTCAGTGGTGTTGAACATATTCTGAAGGATTCATGGCACTGTTTGGAATGTTTGAGATACATCAACAGTGCCACTCAGTATTCCGTTCTCACCACTGATGTGGTGAATTTATTATGAGGGATTAAATTGGTTTAGAGAATCTTTGCTTACATGTGATAAGGTAGACAGAAAAAAGATTGACCAACTGGTGGAATTAATGGAATTAATTCTTAGGATCAATTACTTAACCTTTGAAGGTGAATTGTTTCACCAGATTGCTGGTGTTGCCATGGGTGCCAAGTGTGCCCCTGTGTATGCAAATTTGGTTCTGCTGCATTGGGAAAGATCCTATATTTTTCGTACAAATTTTATGCAAAATATTTTGATGTACAACAGGTTTCCCGATGATATTCTTATTTTGTGGAAAGGCAATGAGGAGGAGGTTAAAATATTTGTAGAGTATTTAAATCACACTACTACCTTCCTTAAATTCACTTACACGTGACATCAGACTGAAATAGATTACCTTGACATTCATCTTAAGATCACTGACAAGGGGTTACAAAGTAACATACACAGGAAAAAAAACACATTCTAACTCCCTACTTCACTTCAGTAGTTGCCACCCTCACCATCAGAGAAAAAGCATTATAAAAGGTCAAATGGTGAGGTTATCAAGATTGGTTAGTGATGAGAAGATTTTTTTGAATGAAATGTATACTTTAGTAGGATGTTTTTAGAGAGAGGCTACCCACTAAAATTGGTTCTAAATATAAAACGTGAAGTGGCTTCCAAAAGGTCTACGTCTTTTTCTCCTATTTTAACATCAGGCATTA
Organism: Protopterus annectens; assembly: GCF_019279795.1. NCBI lineage: Eukaryota > Metazoa > Chordata > Ceratodontiformes > Protopteridae > Protopterus > Protopterus annectens. Next base: position 1,346,580,444 of record NC_056733.1, on the reverse strand, counting down.
AAACTGTGAGTATTACTACAAGGGATAATTCTGATATATTTGTTTTAAAATATAACCTCAGGAAAGGGGTTGGGATGGTGGCCTAACAGTTAAGGTGTTTGCCTTACAAACACAAGGTGCAGCGTTTGAGTCTCACAAGGGATAATTGGCTTAGCTTACAATGGCTCGCAAGGGCAGTTAGCCTAGTACTAATCTATGAACAACCCTTTGTGTACCCCTCTTATTGAAACAACCAAAAAGTTGTGGCAAGTTTGTTTCAATGAGTATACTAAGACAAAGTTGGGGGTCCAACCCATGGTGGTATTCAGTAAGGGGAAAAATATTAAAAACATCCCTGAGGACAAGAAACATAGATGGTATAAATCTTTGATGGTCAAATGTGGATCATGCAAATTCTGTCACTACATTAACGATGGGCAATATACGGGCATGATTATGCTTTATCATGCCCAGGGAGATGTAGTTGCAATACTATGATGTTGATTTATGTTGCCACATTTGTTAGATGCCAAGCTTTCTATGTAGGAAAAACTTTCTGAAAGCTAAAGGACAGGATTGGTGAACATCTTAGGGCCATTAAAAAGAAAGATGATCATAACGCACTATTAAACCATAGTGTTGGTTGCCCTAATTTCAAAAAAATTAATTTTGTTTGCTATTGATCGGGTGGTACCTAATTTTAGGGGTGGCGATGCTAGACTTCTTGTTGAAAGCAAAGAAGCAAGGTGGCAACTAAGGTTAAATGCCATGTGACCACCAGGACTTAATAAAGGTACTTCCCTTATGCCTGTTCTAAAGCAGAGATCTAATATCAGTTAGTGTATTCAGTGTACTGGGTACAATGTTTATTTTGTATCCAGAACAGGTACACTATGTGGATGTAATAGTGCTTTGAACAAGGATGAAACCATAGTTTGGTATTGTTTTAGATTTTAAAGGCAAAAGCTAATAGCTTTTCAGCTTGAGCAAGTTTATTAGCATTGCTTGCTGCTATGGTTGTCTCTCTCTCTCTCTCTCTCTCTCTCTCTCTCTCTATATATATATATATATATATATATATAGTTTCTTTATATTAATGTATTTTAACCTTTAGTAAGCTTTTATAGCATTTGCTACATGTTTATTCAAACTGTTCAACCAATTGGTTGTTTGTGGAACTTTGCAGATATGTTTAAATTTTGCTAAGCACTATATGCTTTGTTAAATGGTGCCTTTTATTTGTTTTAGATGAAATGATTTGCACTAGGCACTTTTTTATAAGCGGTTCGCCTTATGTTATGCTGGGGCTGATGATTGGCTGGTTAATTCATTGTTTGAAGTTTTTACTATTAATTCTGTTGTATTGAGAGGTTTTCTTTTACTCTGATGAAGCCAATTACTGGAGAAAGTGCTTAGTCGAAGGAACGTATTGTTGTCAATAAAGCTGGTGTGTTCCAGGTCATCGTCGGGATTTTTTTCTTCTTTTTCCACCTTCTCGATGAAGTCCATCAGGTTCAGTGAGCCTCTAATGAAACCAAACTGGGTTGGGGTCAGTGTCTAAAAGCTTCGTACGTCATTATTAATCATTCAGCATTGTATATTTGAAGTATTTTGCTACAGAGGTAGCTACAAAATAAATTAACTACTTCAAAAACATAGCCAAGTCTGTTATACAAATTCCTATAGAGTCAGGGACACGGTGCTAATTGGACTTTGTTAGTAGAACCCAGAAATGAAAATGCAAAGGTCAAATACTGCTAGACCAACTAATATTATTCAGCTTCTTAGAGCTTTGGCTGTTCACAAAGAATATTAAATAGTTAAGTTGAAATACAATGTTGTTAAAGTTTCCCAACAAAGTTTTAGATTTGTAGCAAAATATGCAGAGGAAGAAAACAGACAAGGACCCAGATTTATGAATATATTATTGCAGAAGCAAATCTGAAAAATTACAAAATAGAAGAACTGCAAAGTCAAAAACTACTCTATGTGCCTGTTTCCAGTTTTACTATGATTAATTACATGTTTAATCAACATATAAATAACTGCTACAGAAACACCTGTCTACAAAATATCATGCAGGTATGTAGCAACACTAAAACATCCATAACACTCCTTAACTGTTTCTACATGAAGGTGAACTCCCATGCACCTCACCCATGTGGGGGACATATTCTCAGACCTGCACTCTCTATAAATAGCAACTGTGAGGTCATGCAAACTCAGAGGAGAGCTAAATGGTGGGAAACAAAAAAATAAGAGTTCACCTTTCCCCGTCCTTTTTATTCCTGCAAAATCAAAACTAAAAGCACAATATCTCAAATAGAGGCATTTCTAACACACTTCCCACAGTCTTTCTATACTGACATTTTATTTAGATCACAAAACACTGCGCAATTACCTCTAGTGTTCCCATGGGTGCCACCAGCTGTGATCTCATCAGTAGATGGCTGTGATTTAGTAATCTAGTGGGACTTTAACTATGAAAGGAGTGTGATACATTATCTGCTACCTTGACTAAGTCTTTCTTTACTGCCTTCAGCTCTGACCACTTAGACAGGTGTGTAGGCTGTTTTCACCTTCTTCTATCAGTTAGAACACTTTCTCTGCATAATAGTAAAGAAACAGACACTGATTTTTGTGACAAGGAATATTCATGTTTTATGGAACAGGGAATATTAATATTTTATGGGACAAGTAGTGTAACAAATGGCAAGACAGAACCACTGTGGTTGCCAAGCAATTTGTAAGATTTTTCAAACCTCATTCCCAGACCCGATCATTACCTCGCATCCCGCTCCTTGTGCGCATGCCAAGTAAGTGTATTCATTTCTAGAAATGTCTTTATTATTTGCCATTAACATATAATCTTGTTTTTTACACTGTCCCACTGTTAGCGACCTTATTTTAAGCTGTGACACCTCATAGTACTGTAGTCATTTAAAGATCATAGACTACTGTTTTACTCGTATTAGATAAAACTTGTACACTATTTCTTATGAGCACAGCATGTAGATATTGGGCCTTTGAGTGTTCCTGTCAGTATATTTACTGCAATGTACTGAAGTGTATCTTACCTTAGAGATGTATTAAAGTCACATGGACCTAGATAAATGTAATGCAAGGTGCGTTACCTTTGGTCCATCTCATTGTTACCAGGGATTTGATAGTACATTTAAACAGCGAATTGTCTATGTAGACACTGTTGTTCATTACTTTCTGTGTTAGGCCAGGTTACAGCAAAGCTTGTTAAATTTAAAAGCTTGTTATTCAGAGAGCTGTGAATGTTCATGTTGTCACAGTATGCATTACATGCCACTATATATCAATCTGTTTCCTACAGTACTTGTTAAGCGAAGCTCATTTGGGACATTTTGGAAACTGTGTTGTTCTGTTCGCTAAACTTCCTATATCCACAACTTTCAAACTAACCCTATTTTCTGCTTTCCACTTTCCCACATGCATTTGATTTCCACACTCCCCTGCTCTGACCTTACATTTTCTCTCTATTTACATACTGCTAAACATTCACTTTATCTCACTAAACTACTGCTTACCTTTCTGTCTACTCTTTTTCTTCCTCCTCTTGTTCCTCTGACTTTATGTTAACTCTTATTTTGCTCTTACTGTGGTGTGTTTATTGAGATCTGTACTAAATCAACCCTTCTCCCTCCCTAACCCTCTGTACTGGTTATTTTTTTATCTTTCTTTAGAGTCCTCCACAACTGTAATAGTTACAAGCATATCCCACTGTTTCTTACCTCCCAGCTACGTTTTGGACATCCCTCCCACCAGAACAGAAGCAACTCCAAGCAATCCTGCTAAAACCAGACTGAGCCATTACCCTGAGCTTTCTACACAGAAGTTTATACTGTAAACTAAATGTATGTTCCTACTCTAGTATCTCTTAAAGTATCAGCTTAGACTCTCAGTAGTTTGCAGCGTGCATACAACTCGGTGCTAGCTCTCCACAATAAGAAGGCTAAAAATAACAATACCATTAAAATAAGACAAGTACAAGATCCTAGCCTCCAACATTTTTATTTTTATGCAAACTTTGATTAGAATTGGCACTGAAACAGATTAGTCAACATTTCTCCAGGTCAGTAGGTCGAGGTGTAACTGATTGTTTCTGTAGCTTACCTGACTGCTGGATCTGCCTGCTCCATTCACCCTCGCTTTGCTCAGGCTCACTTCGCTCCCCTACCCTACCCCCATTCTCACACACCCCCACTTTTTATTACTTTTATACTTTAACCTAATTAAACATACCACCTAGCTCAATTACAAACTCCACCCTCCACCTACTCCAAGTGAACTCCATCTATTCTACACCTCCCCCTATCTAGCTTATCCCTACACACAAAACCCTCATTTTCTCTCTTGTCCTCAGTTCCAGCCAGCTTTTCCCTCTTTTACATTTATTCTATTGTCCCCTCTACATTCATTGCCTCCCAACATCTTTATTACACTTCTACCCCCTCTCAGCTATGTAGCAACCCCTTTTAATCAAGCTCTCACTCTTCCTCTACTCCTTCTGCTTATTTATTCTAACACTTTTACCTCTTATCATAGCTCTGTGATCACAACTATCCCATCATGCACTCTCCCATATCTCCACCCTGATGTACAAACCTCTGTCAACTTTGTCATTGCTCCCTCACTATCCTCTGACTGCACAACACATTTCCACAAAGTTAAACTCTTCCCACTTACTACTCTTCATTATAAAATGAGACCTAAGTATTCAACACATTACCCTCTTGCAAACTGCAAGATATTCTCCCTTTTTAACATGCAGGAAGGAAGGAAATTCAGTCCCAATTGTCTTTAAGACCCCGTGGCTCAAAAGGATACTGAGATAAACCTGAAATAGCACAAGGCCATCTTCCATTCTAAGTCTACTGTATCCCTATGGGTCACCAGTCAGGATTAGGATGGTTTGAGGACTATGGTGCTAAAAAGGAAAAAGAGTACACCAATAAGTGCCGTCACTTCGTGTTGTAACAAATTCACAGCTGGCAAGAAACGGAATAAAAATAACTTCAATTCGAATTGAAGTTATTTTTATTCCGTTTCTTGCCAGCTGTGAATTTGTTACAACACGAAGTGACGGCACTTATTGGTGTACTCGTTTTCCTTTTCTTAGTTACCGGTTAGGTTATTCAGTTATGGTGCTGAACCCGAAGACTTCTCACCTGGAAAACACCACCGTTACAACAAAATCAAGGACTTATAATGGCATATCATGGTCTCCCATAAATGAAACAAAACATCATGGCTGAAACATCTAAGCTTAAAAAGCATGACACCTTAACACACTGCTCAAATATATATCACAAAAATCCACAAAACAGCCTTTTGTAGGAGGGATGTACCTCCTGTCTCTCCTGATGTGGGGACTCTGCCTACTAACCCAATCTCTGCACATATTACCAGCATTAGCAAAGCAACATCCTATGTACTAAAATATTGACAGTGTGGGAAAATACTATTGCAGTCAATTCATGGTAAAGCTTGCTAAGTAGCAGATGAGAAACAGTATGGAAACCCAAAATTGTATTTTATGCAAAAAAATCTCTCTCTCTCTCTCTCTCTCTATATATATATATATATATATATATATATATATATATATATATATATATATATACACATGTATATATTGAAGGCTCTTATGTTGATATGCCTTTGATGCAGATTGATTACTGACACTGCAGTGGAGCATAAGGGGGTGTTGTATTCATGAGTGTATTGTCCTTCAGATGAGATATTAAATTGGCTTTCCATCTGCATGATTTGGTGGTAACTCAGGTGGATGTAAAAGATCCCATAGCATCTATTAAAAAGAGTGGAGATCATTTATTTAAAACATTATATACAATATTATTTACAAAATTACACATTTACAATTTATACAGTTTGCAATTTTCCATTTCTTTCTTGTATTATTGTACAATCATAATTATCTTACTTTCCTTTATTATCTGAACTTCTATCATCATTGTCCTTATTAGACCCCCACTTCTTTTTCCACAACCATCTGATTTTTGTTGAAATTACTGCTAATCTTCATTTACCATTAAACATAATTTCATTTATCCTGTCATTCCAAATGGTATACACAACAAAAAACAATATTTTTTTTATTTTACTAATGTATTCCTTAGTTTTATGCCTGTAATATCCATACATAATCATATCCATATTTATATCATATGCCACCGTGGTACAGCGGTAGCATTGTTGCCTCACAGCAAGAGGTTCTTCTGTTCGATTCTCGGCTGGAGTGCCTTCTGTGTGGAGTCTGCATGTCCTCCCCGTGGTGGCCTCCGAAAGACATGCGTGAATGGGCGTGCCTTCGCTGAAGGTTGGGCATTGGGCTAGCAACTCAGCACCATAAAAAAATATATATATACACTGCCAATCATTAGCGGGCCAGAGTTCCGCTGTGGCAACCCCTAACCGGGAAAAGACAAACAACAACATCTGTTTTAAGCCTTCAAAAAACCTTTTCTTTACCTAGTTTTTCCCAGAATTTTATAACCCTTATACATTGTAAGAAAACATCTTCCATAGTTTCTTCTTTGCCACAATATATACATACTCATTCACTTATTTTTTATATGGCATATTTCCTTTTACTGGTAATTTATTAATCACCAATCTCCATAAAAAATATTGACATTCCATTTGCTTAACACACCATGATTTTCATACATTTATAGTTTTAACTTTTTCTTTCATTTAATCAGCCCAGTGATTAATACAATAATATTGTATCATGATGTTTTAATACAACAGTTTCCTCTCATTTTCAGTTTCCTCAATTTTTATTTTCCAATATTGTATCATATTTTAATATGTTTACCTCTCCTTTTCAGTTTCATTAATTTTTATTTTCCATAAAAATATTTTTTCTTGATAATATCACATTTCATCACTTATACATCTTTTTCCTCTTTTGACAGTTTTAACATATCCCAATACCACTCATATTGTATTTTAATAGCTTTACTATTAACTTCTCATTTTATCATTTATCCAAAGCAAAACTCAATACAAATTCAATGAAACAGCATATGTGATCGGGTTTATTAATCTAAACATCTGTCTTCCGTATCTGTATATAAGACTCCTCTCTTTACTGCATTAGTCTTAAACCCCATATAAAAGAAAAAAATGTTTGTAGTATTTCTTTTTCATAAATTATTGGTAACATATGGATATTTGTTAAATTTCATTTCTTTCCCAGTATAACTGAATTAATCAAATTATTTTATTAAAAGATAACATATGTTTTCCAAAATCAACAAAGCTCATTTATGTCATCTATTATCCTTTTCCATTGTTCCTCATTTAGATTTTTATCACCACAGAAATTTCATTAAAAAACATATTCCTTCTATCTTTACTATATCACCAACTCTGTTAATCTTGTCTTTATTTAAATTCAAGCCTATTATGTTTAAGCATTCATATACATAACATATTACATCTTTCATCCAGACTTTGTTTTTTTTTGTAAGTAGTAACATTTATTTATTTTACATTTATTTTATTTTACAGTTTGTAACATCATCTGCTAAAGTCAACATAACTGGAATTTTTATCCCTTCATTAGTAATTTAAGTAAAAACAAAAAAATGTAGATGCCAGAGTTAGTCCATACTTTTTTATTTAAAATCATAATAATTTATACATTTATTTATTTTATATTTGTTTACTGGGAAAGTCCGCCTGGACAGTTTGCCCATTTTCAGCAGAGGCCCGGGGAGAAAAGCTACAGTATAACTAAAAATAGTATAAAACATCAATATACAAAACAGTTTTATAGAAAAAGAGCTGAACTTAATGCAGAAAAAGGTGGTAGAAGACCAGGCAGTCATAGACACACACATTGTAGATTAAGAGCATATCATAATACAATCAGAAATAATTGTCATATCATATAATTACTCAGCTTACTACAATAACAGAGATTTCTGTATATATGTAGCATGGAGTGCCATTTCATGAAGGAAAACAGAGAAGGGTGGTGTGCTTAATCACATTGTTAACATAAGTGCAGTGGGAAACAATTAGGTGAAAAGCTAGACTAGGCTAGGCTGGATTTTGATTTCTAAATGAAGAAACTTGAAAAGCAGTTGTAGATTCAGGGTGACTTGCAAGAAAGAAATATTGTGTTAGTTTGCATAGCCTGAATTTTCCATCACTATGTGAAGCATGAACCTCCTCAGATAAACAAAACCAAAACAGGAGTATGCCCAGCAAAAAAACTCTTAAGAACCACAGAATCTGGACACAACAGATGAGCACAATAACTGGTGTTAAATCCACTCCTTTAATCTACCAAGTGTAAAATTAACGCCACACTCAGTGAATAATGCATTTTCATCCAAGAATCACTCAGACTTCATCAGATACACAATTAATGATGCAATCCCACGTAAATAGTACTATCAATCAGCAATTAATCAGTTTTTTAAATTTTAAAGGTGCAGGGATACAATAATACAGTAAATGCCAGAATTCAAAGCACCATAAAACCAAACATTTAAGAAAACAACAATAACTTTTCCATTTATATTATTCAGATACAAATAAAATATTAGTATTGAATAAAATTGTAGTATGTGTCAGGCTAATTAAATAAAAAAGGAGAATTACATAAGGACAAATGTATTATAATTTACAGATCCTAACTTCAATAACGGTACTAACAAAATGGTTTCATTTAGTCCAGGGGGCCTATTGGCCTCCAACACAATCTGCCAAAAGGTCTCCCTGTATTACAATTTTGTTTCCCAGGGACCACCCCTTATGTCTCTGGGTACCATTTTGATAACAAAAAGAAATAAACAGCATTTGGACATTCCAATGTATGTCTAAAACGAACATTTCTGGTGTTCTTGTTCCTAACATCGTTCAGATGTTCATAGATCCTATGCTTTAATGGTCTTTCTGTTTTTCCCATATAGTTCACAGGGGCTAGTTTATTTGACAACATGTGTCTCCTGTGAAGCTTTCTATGTGGGAAATATGGAAAGACCATTAAAGCGTAGGATCTATGAACGGCTGAATGATGTTAGGAGCAAGAACACCAGAAACGCCCTTTTTAAACATACATTGGAATGTCCAAATGCTTTTTTTTTTATTTTTTGTTATTGAAATGGTACCCAAGGACATAAGGGGTGGTCCCTGGGAAAGAAATTGGAATTCAGGGAGACCTTTTGGCAGATTGTGCTGGAGGCCAATAGGCCCCCTGGGCTAAATGAAACCATTGTATTAGTACCTTTATTGAAATTATAAATATTATGCTAAATTATAATACCTTTGTCCTTATGTATTTCCCCTTTTTTATTTAATTAGCCTGACACATACAGCAGTTTTAACCAATACTAATATTTTATTTGTATTTGAATAATATAAATGGAGAAGTTGTTGTGTTTTTAAATGTTTGGTTTTATGGTGCTTTGAATTTCTGGCACTTACTGCATTATTGTATCCCTGCACCATTAAAATTTTAAAAGCTGATTAATTGCTGATTGATGGTACTATTAAAGTGGGATTGTATCAGTAATTGTGTATCTGATGAAGTCTGAGTGATTCTTGGATGAAAATGCATTATTCACTGTGTGGCATTAATTTTAAACTTGGTCGATTAAAGGAGTGGAATATACATCAGTTATTGTGCTCATTGGTTGCGTCCAGATTCTGTGGTTCTTCCTCAAATAAAAAAACTCCCTCAATGTCACTCTTACATAAACTTTAAAATAGCCCCATCTAGTGACCATAATTTAGAGTTAACAAAATACATCTAAAATTACAAAAATATATAACACGGAAATATATTGCAATACAGCACTCACATATTAAATCATAAATTATTAAATCTGTAATCTCATTCTTTTCAATGATAAGCTATTAACAAATAATTTGTCATTAATACCTGGTGAATTAGTGGTGTCTAATAACAATTGCCAAGTTATTTTCCGCTGAGACAATTGGTTTGCTTTTTTGGAAAATCTTTAATTACACTGGCAGTTGTTATTAGACACCACTAATTCACCAGAAATTATCAGGGAAAATACATCTCTCACATACCATATTACTTTGTTTGAGAATTATCTGGCTGTCAGTAAACATGAGGCAATTTCTACATTGCCTTAGGATGCCCATATCCACCAATCTGGTAATGAAGTAGTGGGAAAGTTCACATCCATGGCAACAGACCTTTTCATTGATTAGACAATTGGAGTGAGAACATAAAGTAGTGTTAGGAGTGTACGGTTTGCAAATCATGGGGCAGTGCTTGTCAACGCAAACTAGTTTCCCTTTGTGCAACTAGGTATTGGAGAAATTTCAGTGGTGCTTTTAAGGGAAAAATGTCAACTCAGTGTGTCTGTGGCTATACACAGCACTGCCAAACACCTGAGGGAAATCTAATAAGTATAACCTGAGAATTTATGGATGAAGTATTTAGGCACAGACAGAAAGCTCAGGAAGGTCAAGCACAGACAGTCAATGCCCAACTAGAAATAGTCAGGAATCTATGTACTCTGCTCCTTCTCTCACCAGGAGCACCTATGAAGCAGTTAATAGGCTTCCAGTGATCTGCAGTCACCTTTCCTATGCTGCTTCTCTAACCAGGAGAAAACAGAAGCACTAATCTCAAGATGACTACTGACAGGCAGAATGTGGGTTCTCTGATAATAGATGGTCTTAGAGTAGATGTTGCATATTTTAAAGGTAAGGTTGAAAAATGGGTTAATATCCAAAGAACTGTAGTGTGCACTAAGCAATTTGATATGAAAGAGTGGGTAACAAGCTTTAGCTACATAAGTGGAGAACCACTAATTTTAAAAGAGCTGTATAGATTGGAAAGGGGTGGGCACTTTCTATTCTGGCTCTATGGAATACAGGATGCCCAGTAAATTTAAATAGATGAAGGGGAGTGATTTCAAAAAATGATAATTTTGCGCTTAATCACAATAGCCAATGAAAGTGGAGAGCAAAGGAGATATGTGTTCAAATTAACATAAGGGGCAGGCAACTAGAAAGACTGTTGAGTTTAAAAACACAACAGCACCAGGGTGGGGAAAAACTTAATTTATCTGTGACTCACAAGAGACACAGCTGTGGTCTCTTTCCTAGTTTAAATATGCAATTAAAAGCAAAATACGTGTAAAACACAGTGTAAAGAAAATAAATCACAATATACAAAACAGAAGAAGGCAATAAAGCAGTACAAAATACAAGAAAGCAAAAACAAACTAATCTTTCTCTCACAGTAAGCTGTGGCAGAGTCTGGGACATATGCCATTCTTTATATCTATTTCTTTACTTAACTGTCCGAAAAATAAAATTCTTACTTTATTTTTGCCATATGCAGAACAACAAACACTGTTAATTTTCTCACTAATGTTTTATTCCCTCATAATGATCCATAAAAGTTTATGTGGTACTGTATCAAATGCTTTATTTAAGTTTCTTTCATAAGCTTTGTTTCATCTTTCCTGTGTTATAATATCATCCACAATCTCTCTTTCTATTAATAACCATTCCTGGCATCCTTTTTCCTTTAAACTATATATACCATCTTCCTTAATTTTTTTTCTTTTACTTTCCATTCTATTCTGAATTACTTTCATAAAAATATTGTAATCTACATTCTTCTTCTCTTTTGGCTGTTCCCGTTAGGGGTCGCCACAGTGGATCATCATTTCCATTTCTTCCTGTCCTCTGCATATTACTTTGTCACACCAACCACCTGCATGTCCTCTCTCATCACATCCATATACCTTATCTTAGGCCTTCCTCTTTTCCTTTTACCTGGCAACTCCATCCTTAGCATCCTTTTCCCAATATACCCATTATCCCTCCTCAGCACATGTCCAAACCAACACAATCTCGCCTCTATGACTGAGCTGACCCTCTAATATACTTATTCCTAATCCTGTCCATCCTTGTCACACCCAGTGCAAATCTTAACATCTTTAACTCTGCCACTTCCAGCTCTGACTCCTGCCTTTTTGTCAATGCCACCATCCCCAGCACATACAAAATAGCTGGTCTCACTACCATCATGTAGACTTTCCCTTTCACTCTTATTGGTACCGGTCTGTCACAAATCACTCCTGACACTCTTCTCCACCCATTCCACCCTGCCTATACTCTCTTCTTAACCTCTCTTCCACACTCACCATAACTCTGAACTGTTGATCCCAAGTACTTAAACTCATCCACTTCCGCCAACAATGCATCCTCACCATTCCTCTTTCCTCCCTCTTATTCACACACATATATTCTGTCTTAGTCCTGATGACCTTCATTCCTCTCCTCTATAGAGCATATCTCCACCTATACAAGGTCTCCTCAACCTGTTCCCTACTCTCACAACAGATCACAATGTCATCTGCAAACATGATAGTCCATGGGCCTCCGGTCTAATCTCATCTGTCAACCTGTCTATCACCATTGCAAATAAGAAAGGGCTCAGAGCTGATCCTTGATGTAATCCCACCTCCACCTTAAATGCATCTGTCACTCTCACTGCAGACTTCACCACTGTCACACTACCCTTGTACATATCCTGTACCACTCTTACATACTTCTCTGCCACTCCTGACTTCCTCATACAGTACCACAACTCCTCTCTAGGCACCCTATCATATGCTTTCTCCAAGTCCACAAAGACACAATGCAACTCCTTCTGACCTTCTCTATATTTCTCCATCAACACTCTCAGTGCTCTTTCCTGGCATGAAACCATACTGCTGATCACTACAAATCACCTCCCTTCTTAACCTAGCTTCCACTACTCTTTCCCATAACTTCCAGCTGTGACTGATCAGTTTTATCCCTCTGTAGTTACTACAGCTCTGCACATCACCCTTATTCTTAAAAATAGGTACCAAAACACTATTTCTCCACTCCTCAGGCATCCTCTGACTTTCCAAGATTTTATTAAACAATCTGTTTAAAAGCCCCACTGCGATTTCTCCTAAGCACCTCCATGCTTCCACTGGTATGTCATCTGGACCAACAGCCTTTCCATTCATCATCCTCTTCATAGCTGTCCTTACTTCCTTCTTGTTAATCTGTTTTACTTCCTGATTCACTAGCTCCACATCATCCAACCTTATCTCTCTCTCATTCTCTTCATTCATCAGCCCCTCAGAGTACTCTTTCCATCTGCTCAACACATTCTCCTCACTTGTAAGAACATTTCCTTCATTATCCTTTATCACTCTTACATGCTGCACATCTTTCCGAGCTCAGTCCCTCTGTCTAGCCAATCAGTACAGGTCCTTATCTCCCTCTTTAGTGTCCAACCTTTCATACAACTCTCCATATGCCTTATCCTTAGCCTTCTCCACATTATTCAGTACTATAGGTCTCCAATTTTTTTAATTTCATTTTCATCTTCCTTTTTCCATACATATTTAAATATACCACTACATAAATCTTTATATATAAAACCTTCATTTAACCACGCACTCATTCATAACTTTTAAGAGGTATTTTTCTGCCAATCTGAAAAATTCTTATAGAACTGATATATTATTCCATCTGGGCCCATAACTGACTGTAAATTAACTTGTCTAAGTATTTTATATAATTCATATAAGGAAACATCATTTTCTTATACTTTATTTTCCATATCTGATAATTGTTAACATTCCATTCTTTTTTCTGTACCTTATTTTTATCTTGAAACATTCTCTTTGCATAATTTATTACAATATTTATAAGTTGTTCCTGAAGTCTTCTTACCTCTTCTCTATCATCTTTCTTTGCTGGTCGAAGAATAGACAGGTAATGACAAACACCAATTCAACCTCAAGATCTGACACCAGTGGAAGCACTGCATAACCTTTTTAGACATTTTGCCAATTTAGTTTGCCACGTTTATCTGAAGGAACAGTTTGCCGATAGCAGAGTAATTTTCCAGTTTGATAATCAAGCTGCTGTACAAACCCTAATCAAACAATCTTCAAGGTCTAAATGGGTGCACTCAGCTTTAAGGCTGCTAAATTTACAGATCAATTTGAATTTTACAGCTCTGCACATTCCAGGGAAGGTCAATAGCATAGCTGCTAGTTTATCATGGTTTCAGTTTCCCAGGTTTTGTCAGTTGGTACATGAAGCAGAACACGTTGGGATACCCTTATCTTCAGGAATATGAATGATTGGTGAAGAATATACATCATTCTACTTTCTAAATCTTGTGCTTGAAGTACTGAGAAGGCTTACTCCTCATCACTACAGGGGTCTCCCTTCACAAGATAGACAGTGGTCAATACCAGTCTTCATCCAATTTTTAATGCAAAGATGCCTATTGAATGAAGTGCCCAGCACTATTTGCATTCATTTAGCAGCACTAGGTTGTCTGACTCATTTCCTGGGGCTTCCTGACATAACTACTTATTGGACAATCAACAGACTGATCATAAGTTGGGTAAACATTAAAGGATTGACTCAAGATCCTAGGAAACCCATAGATAGTAATTTCCTGGGTTACATTGTCAAGTGGGTGTTGTCCACAGTAAAATATTTCCACTCATTTGTACTTCGGTTGACCACATTTACTTGGCTGTATGCAGGTAAACTCAGAGTAAGTGAATTACTTCAGACATTATCCTGGGGTGATATTATATTAACCAAAGAGTATGTCATAATCTGTTTAAAAAGATCCAAAACAAATCAAGGCCAGCAAGTTCACCTTGAAATTTTGGATTCCTACCTCACTTGTCCAGTACACTGGGCCACATCCTTACATAGGTAAGAAATGTATACCTCCACTTCTCAGTTTATTTTTCGTTTGAAATAAGGGCACAAATTACACCCAAGGATGTTAACACCACCTTGGACATTACATTGAGACAACAAGACATTTTTTTATTACTGGTTATTCATTGCATTCTTTCAGAAGAGGCGGGACTTCAAAACTAGCATGTGAAGAACACTTTATTCAAGTGATCCAGACAGAGGGTAGGTGGGTGACTGATACCTTTCTTTCTTAAATCAGGCAATAACAGATTGTTTTGCCTTTCAGGGCAGAAGGTCCTTTTGAATTTTGATCATAAGCACTCATTTATCCACAGAGCAGCAGCTAGGGCAGCTATCTGACTGAAGGGGATTACCTTTCATTTAAACCCAGCCCACGGGATAGTCTGATGGTTCATTTACCCTGGCTTATCATGGATCCAGTTTTTGGGATGTATGGCATCAGTAGATGAACTTCTGGCCTAACACCAATGCTGTGATCATGCATCTTGGACAGAATGATTTGACCAAGCTCTCTAAGAAGATTTATTTAGTCAGGATTTTATCAGACCTCTCCAATCACATCATGCCAACATGTTGATTTTTTTGGTCTTCTTTGGTATCAAGACTGGTCTAGAAAGGCACTTTTAAAACATACAGATATCAAACTGTCTAGACATTTAATCAACCATCTGGTGGCATGTTCAGCAGAAGCTGTAGGCTTTCACATGATTGCACATATGGACTTGGCAAATTCAGACAAAGACTTTTATGGGTCCAGTGGAGTGCATTTGAACAGTTTTGGTTTAGATTTATTCAATTTACAGCTGTCTCTACCAGTTGATACTACATTTGCTAAGAATTTTAGCTTTCATTTAAATTGCTCTTTACTGTTGGGTATTTAAATAGTAACATGCCATCAGTTTAGTGTCAACTTTAACCTATCATTAAACTTTCTAAGGGCTTCATTTGGGAGTTTCCACTAAACTAGTCTCTCTGGAGTTTTGCAGTTATATTGCACTTTATATGTATGTGCGGTGAGTTGTAAGCCCTGAGTGGATGGTATTGCTTACTATCCAGGAGAGCTTGTTGTACAAACTTGGACATTATTTGAAGGGGCCGTCATGGGCTAGGTGACACGGATGGCTTCCAAGTTAGCTATGGTTTAGTACTGAAATCAAACCAATTTTACATGGAGTTATTCTTTTTGGTGCTTTTCTGTCCTCATTTTTTTTCAGTAAACTGGTTGCAAATGCTATTTGGTGTATTTATTGACTCCATTCTGGGACAAGAACAACTCACCAGCAAGCCATTTTGTAACACAAGTCAAGTCAGTGGAGAATGAGTTTAAGTGTATTTAAGGCACACTTGAACCCCCTTTTCCCTGACTCCATGGTTGGCATAGTTAAACTCCTGCCCACCCTCCCTGATTTAGCTTAATTTATATGTTAAAGTGGTCACTTTGCGGCCTCAACCCCTTTGTATTCCCTTGTTTGATTCAGTGACCTCTTGTTGATGTGAAGAGGCCAGGAAGCCCCTTGGGGTTGTTGCAGTCCAATGGCATTTTATATATACAGTAAGGGCAGCGAGTAGTAAGCCCTGTGTAGTTGGTATTGGAGGTTATCCAAGAGAGCTTGTTGTATTCACTTGTACACTATTTCAAGTGACCAGCATTAGGTGACACCAACTGGCTTCTGAGTTTTGTTCATATTATAGGTTGGTACTGAAATTATACCGGTTTTACATGGAGTTATTCTATTTGGTGCTGTTCTAACCTAATTCTCATTCAATAAACTGGTCACAAATGCAATTTGATGTGTTTATTGACTCAGTTTTGGGACAAAATAATCTTGCTAGAATAATTCCAGAGCCTGGTCTAGTGATCCAGTGATTAACATGCCTGAACTCTAGAATTCACAACGACATACAACAAACAAAACATGCTAGCCTTGATGCTAGTTTACATAACATAAATACTGCATGCTATATAGACTAAAGTTATATCTGATGAAGGTCACTTAAAGGTAAATGTACTAATCTGTTTATTATCTTTTATTTTTTAATGAAGAATAATTGATTTTAACAAGTTGCAAGTGCTTAATTACTTGAAAGTGTGAGCTTACCTACAGTTTGTGGTTAATTTTTCCTGATTTTAAGGAGTCTCTCCCATCAGTTTTGCTGCTCACAAAGTATCAGTTCTTCCTGCAGTTTAATTTTTGTGTATATCTACTGTATAGATAGATACACACACAAACACACACACACACACACACACCCACACACATGCACACACACATGCACACACACACGCACACACACACGCACACACACACACACACACACACACACAAATACTGCAGTATCTGTAGCCTATGATTGCCAATTAGTGTAGATGAAGAATCTGGGAGCAGGAAAGATCTACTTACTTACTCAGATTCAGTCTGCATAACAATTCAGGAAAGAAAAAGTGGGAAATAATAAGCATCCAGATCTCAAATGGGCAAGTAAGTGTATCCTACAACTACAACATTGTAAACAACTACCATGCCCTTTTAGAACCACCTGGCAACATGCCAGAACAAACATTTTAAGTGAATTGACTAGTCATGGTAAAATGCATGATAAAAACTCAGAACAAAATAGCTGCGTGATACTGCTAGCCCAGTTATGTGGAATTTTGTAAATAATTCCATGTCATTTGTGAATATTGATATGATTTATACAGACCTGTATGTTATCTACTGTGCTTCAAGAATGTAACCACAGCATACCCTGCTGGAACATGGAAGATTAATTTACAAAACTTCAAGAAAATAAGTTGAAATTAAGTGCTTTATGATGTGCTATAAAGGTTAGTTAATGCAGCAAGGAGACAGGATGTCTACAGCTAGAAATGTTTTTCTATTGTCTTGGAGAAAAGTAATTACTAAGTTTAAAATGTAAAGTGTTTTACTGCTATATGACTTACTAGCAACTGCACAGTTCTGAAAGATATGTAACTTTTCACTGAGAGATATAAAAATGCTTGTACTTTCTGACAATGGGGGTAGCTTGGGAACTGAAGTCAGGAGACAAAAAGTGATGTCATCCAAGCTAACCCAGCAGTAATATTTGATATTGATTTAAGAACTCGCTCAGAGAAAGACTGGGCATTTTGTATCTTATCTTGGACCTAGCAAGAACACCCACTCATCTGCATTTGCCTTGCTAATAGTAAATAACTAGGTACAGTGATATAGATAGGAATATAATAAAGATTAGTTTAAATTTTCTGTATTTTTTGAGACTGTCCTGCAACTTTGTTTTAAAATATTTCCTGTGACTTTGAACTCTGAAGTAACCGCGTCTGTGTATTGAGTACTGTCTTGTTCTTTTATTATGTATTATTAAATATATTTAAACCTATCTTTGTGGCTGGTTTGTTTAGAGATATTTAAGTTCTGAGAATACTTGCATATGTATTTGTTGACACTGTATAGACCACTCCATTAGCCTTGCATTTGGTCACACTTACCATTTGGATAATAGTAACATTATACAGTAGGATTGGTCACCCTTTGTAAGGGCCTTAAGTAGCTGATAAGTAGGGGATGGTGGGAGTGATAATTACCTTATAGTTTGGGCAGAAGGGAGTATAGCTAGTAAACCTGTGCCAGCCTTCCCCAGGTGTCTGATTGTATATAAATCAAATCTCAAATGTATGTGCGTCAGCTACTTGGGCAGGGACATGAAGCACTGGTTGGACAGAGAGGGTGCTGGAGGTCTTGGCTTGACCCCTCAGCTGAGATCTTAATCCTATAGCTGTCCCAGTGGGGAGTCCTATTGGCAATCTGGAGAAAGAGGGAGAAACCACCCCCAGACTGTCTATGATCTCTTTGTGCTCTTAAGGGAAATTGTACTTTACTGTGTGTGTGTACTTGTCATCCTCCCATTATGTACGTCCCTCACTGGTATGGTGCCACTGGTGAAAATTGAGGCTCCTTGATTACTGGGCCAGTACAGGAGCATCACAAGCCCTATAAATGCGAATAAGATGCAGCAGTTAAACAGACTGGTTAGAAATAAATTAGTATTAATCTGCATGATTCCATCAGTAAATGGTAGAATAATAAACTTAACTGCAGAGAGTTTAGCAACTGACATACTAGGTATAAACATGCCAGTGGAAGAATTACGCTAAGGCTTACAAAAATTAAATTAACTGTGCTCTGGGAACACAAAAGTGCATTGTATAACATCATGCATACAATGCTTAACATGAAGATCTTATCTAGTTAATGTTATATTACTCTAGGGATTTTCTTGGCAAATTTACTTAGAAAATGTTATGTCTAAATGATATTGTATGTGCAACAAAGGGCACAATTTCACTATAGTTACAAATATAAAAAATGCATTTTAACCCTATTCCTGATCTGGCATTTCTTATTTTATATATGTTTTATATATACATTCTACAAAGCTGGACACAACACATTGGCTATGCGATCATGTCACTTGTGCAAACAGTTGCTAAGTGACAGCAGTTTAGCAATTTACAAAGAAAGGGGAGGGAAAAAAGAAACAAAACACAATGGTGTAAGAGACAAGATGAAATTTTTGTTGCTGGCAGGCATATACGCAAGATGACTGCATGTACAGCTGGAACAGCAAAATAATAATTTATCCATGGACATTTATTTATTTAACGTTTGTTTACCGGGAAAGTCCGACTGGGACAAAACCCACTTCCAGCGGAGGCTGGGAAAAATGTTACAGACACCTGTCTTTGGAATGTAGGAGGAAATTGAAGCAAACCCAAGCAAATGCAAGGAGGACATACACACTCGGAGTCAGCACAGAAGGCACTCCAACCGAGAATCGTACCGGGGAACCTCTTGCTGTGAGGTGACAATGGTAACTGCTGCATTGCCGGTCAAATACACACACACAAACACACACACACACACACACACACACACACACACACACACACACACACACACACACACACACACACACACACTAACAGATAATTATTTGACTAAGAAATAATTGTATATTAAAAACAATTAGACTAAAAAACAATTGTATATTAAAAAAAAAGAGGTAGCATAATAGATCAGCATGAATATAGACTACGGAGGTTGCAGAAGCAGTTTAAACTGCTACTAAAGAGAGTGGTTGACTTACTCTGAAGGAGCAAGGAGTTTAGTTATACTGACATTGAAAGCACAAGAAAGGGTTCTTTACTAATTACTGTAATGGGTGCTAAAATATTAAGGTTATTGAACAGCTTGCTGGTACACAGAAGTCCAGCTTGAAATTGTTCGAAGGTATTCTAAAGTTTCTGGAAGGTCATTTGTTTTTATTTGTTTGCTTGCTTATTTAAACCATGTAACTAAACTAAACTGAAATATATCACCTCATTTATCATTCTTGATGTGGTTTCAGAATAATGTGGTGTAAGATTGAAAGCCGACAAAACACTGCAAATAAAATATAGAAGATGTTATTCTAGAACAATAAAAAAAGGAAGTTATGTCTTACCATAACGTTCCATCTGTGTTGTTTCATCTTCGTTTATTCATTACGTATGGGATACGGTAAACCGCGGTAGTGGTGCTGCGGTAGCATTGTCGCCTCACAGTAAGACGCTGTCCAGTTTGATTCTCAGCTAGAGCGTCTTCTGTGTGGAGACATGCGTGAATGGTCATACCTTCGTTGAAGGTTGTGCGTCAGGGCTGGTAACTCGGCACATAAAAATCAACTACCAATCATTAGCGGACCGGAGTTCCGCTGTGACGACCCCTAACTGGGAAAAGCCGAAAGACTCAACAACAACTAAACTAAACTGAAATATATCAGCTCATTTATCATTCTTAATGTGGTTTCAGAATAATGTGGTGTAAGACTGAAAGCCGACAAAACACTGCAAATAAAATATAGAAGATGTTATTCTAGGACAATAAAAAAAGAAAGTTATGTCTTGCCATAACGTTCCATCTGTGTTGTTTCATCTTCGTTTATTCATTATGTATGGGATACGGTTCCGACCTCGGAACTGAGCTGGCCTTCATTCCAAGCTCGCGTCAGCAACAGACCTCTTGAGCTAAGATTTTACCCATCATGCCCTTCTTCCTGTTACCTCAGATCTAGTTTGCAAGTTGCAAAAAAGAAAGTGAAGCCAAGGCTTCTTCTGGTCAGACATGACCTAACAACTGGAAAGAAGGACAATGAGATCCACCATAAACCTTCGGAGGGGGAAGGTGGGTGGGCTGTAATGAATAAACGAAGATGAAACAACAGAGATGGAATGTTATGGTAAGACATAACTTCTTTATCTGATGTTGTTTATCTTCGTTTTTCCTTTACGTATGGGACAGAGTCCCCAGCTACCTCGATCCCTGGGCGTCATTATGGAAGGACATTCCGGAGCACCACAGAGCCAAAGGAAGCTCTGCCCCTGGAGACCAAGTCCAATTTGTAATTAGCAATGAAGGTATGAGGCCTTGCCCAGGTTGCGGCTGCACAAATGTCATTCAAAGAAGTTCTAGCATGGAAGGCTGCAGAAGTTGACACTGATCTTGTAGAGTGGGTCTTTACTCTGCCAGGTAAAGGGATACCATTCTTGCCATAAATGAAGGTAATACAATTTCTCAACCAAGTAGCTAAAGTAACTTTAGAAACTGGACAACCTAATCTGGAATCAGAAAAGGCTAAAAACAGCTGGTCAGATTTTCTATTAGATTTAGTCCTGTCTAGGTAAAAATAAATGTGTCTATGTACATCCAAGGTATGCAGGCAATATTCCCCTCTGTTAGAATAATTATGGAAGAAGACTGTCAAATCAATAGTCTGATTGATAGATAACTCAGAAACGACCATGGGCAAGAAGGTCGGATTGGTTCTTAATGAAACTCTGTCCTTGTGGAAGATGAGGTAGGGGGATTTGATAGACAAGGCCTGTAATTCAGAAATACATCTGGCAGAGGTAATAGCAACTAAGAATAACGTTTTCCATGAAAGATACTTTAGGTCACAGGTAGATGCAGGTTCAAAAGGAGAATTTGTCAACTCTTGAAGGACTAAGTCCAGGTCCCAAGGTTGATCAGGTTCTTTGAATTGAGGTTTTAGTTGAGTTGCGCCCTTCAGAAAGGTCTTACAAAGTCTGTGTGACATTAAGGAAGAGCCCTGGAAGCCATTATGAAAAATAGAAATTGCAGCTAAATGAACATGAACTGTGGAGGCTGCTACTCCAGATTTAAAAAGGTCTGAAAGATATTCTAGTACAATAGGAACAGGGGCACAAGGGGTATTGGAGGATAGGCATATAGTAGACCTGAGGGACAATCGTGGGCTAGACCATCTCTCGGTAACTGCCCCCGAGGGGGAATCAAGGTAAAGTAGTTGCTGCACTTCTGATTGGATGGGGACACAAATAGATTGAAACTCGGCTGGCCCCAGTGGTCGAAAATCTTTGTCGCCACAAGGGGATTGAGAGACCACTCATGAGGCTGTAGAATGCATCTGCTCAATTTGTCCACTATCACATTGGAGTTCCTGGGTATGTGCATCACTATCAGAAAACGGTTGGAGGCTACTGCCCATTGCCAAATTCTCATGTCCTCTCGACAGAGTGGGTATGATCTGGTCCCCCCTTGTTTGTTGATGTACTAGACTACTGCCATGTTGTCTGAGTGGATTGCAATAATCCCTGATGGAAGGAACAACCGGAATGCTTGTAACGCTAGTAGTACCACCTTTAGTTCTAGGACATTGATATGCAGATGGGTCCCAATCTGTGACCAAGTACCTTGGAATGTTCTTCCCTGAAACAGCCCTCCCCACCCCATTAGGGAGGCATCCGTGGTCACTGTGGCATTGGGCTGATGAGGGTTGAAGTGGCGAGACCACTGGTGAGGATTGTTTGACATCCACCAGAGCAAGTCCTGTTTGCAAATGTTGGTTATTCAAATCGGAAAGGATAATGGGTGCTGGGATGGGTAGCACTGAGTAAGAAGCAGCCATTGAAGAAGCCT
Source organism: Protopterus annectens (assembly GCF_019279795.1). Lineage (NCBI taxonomy): Eukaryota > Metazoa > Chordata > Ceratodontiformes > Protopteridae > Protopterus > Protopterus annectens. The sequence continues at coordinate 1,346,557,672 of NC_056733.1, read as the reverse complement.
CATGTGTAACCTTGCTAGGAGGACTATGGTGATGGAGGCTGCCATCAATCCCAGCAGCTGAAGAATGGATCGAGCTGCAGCTAGATTTTGTGACAGTATTGTCTGAACCTGCTGCTTGATCCTCTGAATTCTGTGATCTGGTAGGGAGGCTGTACAAGTCATTGTGCCCAGAATCACTCCAATTTACTCTAATGACTGACTTGGAGTAAGGTGTGACTTCATCCAGTTTACCAATATTCTGAGCTGCTGTGCAGTACCTAGAGTTTAAGTCAAGGCCTGATCCAGTAGATGTCTTGTTGGGGCAGTAATGAGCCAGTCGTCTAGGTAAGGAAACACCTGGAATCCTTGAAGCCGCAGATGAGCTGTGACTATTGCCATGCACTTTGTGAACTCTCTGGGGGCTGTAGACAGTCTGAAGGGCAGTATGTGGAACTGATAATGACTGGCTCCTGCCCGGAAGCAAATATATCTTCCTGAGTGCCTTTCCACCTTTATGTGGTAGTACGCATCTTGAAGATCTATGGAGCACATTGAATCATCTTTTTCCAAAAGTGGAAGAATAGACTGAACCGTGACCATCCGGAATTTTTCTGTCTTTACAAATTTATTTAGGGCACTGAGATCCAGAATTGGTCTCCAGTCTCCAGTCCCCTGTCTTTTTTGGCACCAAAAAGAATCTTGAGTAGAAGCCGGATCCTGTCTAGTCTGGGGGAACTGTTTGGATGACTCCTTTTTGAAGCAGCCTTGATATCTCTACAGCTGCAGCCTCCCTTTGATTGGGTGGCACGTCGGGTAAGGTTTTGGGTAAGGTGGGAGTGGATAATAATGGAATAAGGTATCCTCTGGTGATGATCCGTTGTACCCAAGCATCTGTGGTTATGGTTTGCCAGGCAGAAGGGTACAAATAAAAATGACCTCCGACAGCTTTCAGAGGAAAGCAATTGGGCCGCTCCTCAGGAGCGCTGATAGGGCTGCCCAGAGAAGGATCCTCTGGAGCCCCAGTTTCCCAGACCTCCCCTGTCCCAAAAGGGACATCTTCCATTAGAGTTCCCCCTCTGCTTTTGGGGGAAAACTCAGCCTGAGTGTCATGGAAAGGACCCTGGGACTTTTTGTGCCACATTTTCCCACTCCTCTGATTCCTAGAATAGAACCACTGAGGAGAAGATAAACGGACAACCGTAGCAGATAGGGCCTTACCGTCCTGTTCACATCTGGTCAAAGTATCTTTTACCTTGGATGCAAACAAGGTAGAGGTCTCAATTGGGGCATTAAGGAAAGAAGACTTGAAGGGGTCAACAAAATCACAAAGTCGCATCCAGGCATGGCGTCTCACCCGCAGCTCTTGCCGCTCCCTCAGTAGCATGGGATATCAAATGCATTAAAGGATTGGAAACCAATTCTAGGGTCACTAACTGAGAGGCCACTTTGTCATGGACCTCATCAGAAACTGCTCCTGCCAAGGTCTCAGAGAGTTCAGACACCAAGTCTCTCTGTAGCCTTGTGAAATGTGCCAGGTAGTTCAAGGACCTAACAGTAAAAGTCGATGACGCAAAAACTCACTTCCCTAATCTATCCATCGCCTGGGATTCTTTATTTGGTGAGTGAACAATCTGGCTCTCCTCTGACAGTTTGTTCTTTGTAGCGGCAGCCACCACCACATCATCTACAGAAAGACCTTTTGACCAATGGGGGCACTCTTCTGGGGGAGAAAGGATTTTATCCGGCCTACGAGGTATGGCCTCTACAGAGTCCAGTGCCTTCCATGCTTGCTGCATGATGAGCTTGATGAGCTCATCAGCAGGAGGGATAACCCAGGAGGTTGGGGTTTGGGCGAGAAAAGCCTACAGGAACACAGACTCCTCTGAGGAAGGGTTAGAGGATTTCCAGTCACCTCTTTGTTTTAAAATTTTGAGGATGTCACCAAAGAAAACCTCATCTGAGGGTGAACTTGGGGACCCCTTCCTGTCATCGTAGTCTGTGTCTTCAGTCCATGACTCCTCCATGGAGTCCATGTGCTTCCTCTTACATGTAGTCTTGCAGTGAGCTTCCTCAATGGAAGACTCTGGGGAAGACTGCAAAGATGGAGTTTCCTGGGGAGGAATAGTCCTAGAGCCTTGTGCCTGATGTGCGGGGGTTGTGATTTGAGACAGCTGAGGCTCAGAGGAAGTAGTAGTCTCCGACAGAGGCGGTCGAGAAGTAACGGCCAATGTCTTTTCTGAGGACTATAGGGTCAGTCTGTCTGAGGGGGGATGCTTTGGCGTCTCCATAGAGGTCGAAGGAAAATAGGTAGAAGTTTGTGAAGAAGGGTGATCAACTCCAGAGGGAAAAGACACTTTTGAAGGTGCAGTAATTCCTCTGGTCAAGAGCAGCTGGGCTCTGTGCTGAGAGAACTGTTGGTGCTGAGGGGGTCTGCACTGAGGAAACTGTCGGTGCTGAAGAAGGTGTTTGCGCCAAGAAAACTATCAGCGCCGAAGGAGTCTGTGGCGAGACTTCTGTCGGTGCCAAAGATGACTGTGCTGATATATACATTGGTGCTAAGGAAGTCTGCACCAAACTAGTTGGTACCAAGAAGGATGGTGCCTGCACCGAAAGCAATGGTGTAGAGGGACCAGCAGACATAATTAGAGATATAGTCAAGTGAGTCGGAACCAAGGCAACCGGCATCGACGACTCTGATAATTTAGCCTTTTTATGCTTCACTTCCTTAAGGTCTGCATAGGGAGACGATGGAAGGGACTTAGACCTGTTAAGTTGATTGAAAGTAGTAGAAAATTCCTCTGACCCAGAAATAGCCTCACAGAAAGTGGTCTTAAGAAGACCCTTTAGTAGTAGTTTATTTTTTACATTCATTCAAGGTCCTAGCAGAAAAACCTTTACAAATCTGACAGGGTGGTGTCAGTGTGAGATGAGGCACACCCAAACAGTAAACACACAAGTCATGTGTGTTAGAGTGAGGCAGTTTGTGTCCACACTACAAACACCTCTTAAAACCAATAGTTCTTTTTTCTCAGATATTATATCCACACACAAAAATAAAAATAGATACTTTAGATACATACACACCAGTAGTAAGAAAATACTAGCAAAACTGGTAGTAGAGATACCACAAAGGTACAAAAAGTAGAGAATAAGAAATAATTTAACAAATCTTTAAGAAAATCCTGAAAAAAAAAATATCTAAAATATCTAAAATATATACTTAGCTGGAGAGGAATGACTAGACACGGCTGAACAGCAACATGGCAAACTAAATCTGAGGTAACAGGGAGAAGGGCATGATGGGTAAAATCTTAGCTCGAGAGGTTTGTGGCTGACGCAAGCTTGGAATGAAGGCCGGCTCGGTTCCGAGGTCGGAACCGTATCCCATACGTAAGGGATAAATGAAGATAAACAACATCAGATCAAACAGTTTCAGGAATGAACAAGTGAGCTAAAACATAAACTACATATAAAGCAAGGAAGGGAAGGTCAACAATGGAGACCATAAAATAAGAATACATACTCTTTTGGCTAAAGCCTGCAGATTTGTGCCTTAGGCTGTCATTTCTTGTTTAATAATTAAGATTTCAAAAAAGAAACCATTTGGGAAATGAACGTGAATCTTACCCACACTTCATTGCTGGCTGCTCCGTTGAGTTCTTTATTTCAAAACTTTAATGCTGGGGTAAGTTTGCCATAATGTGTTGAATTCTGCAAGCCAGTGGTTCTCTTTTGAAGGGTTTTTGCCCTTTTCTGCACTGTGGTGGGACTGTAGAGTTGGTGTATATAATTTAAGGGAGTGTGGGGGTCAGAGGCCATGTGGAGGCTTGACCCACTGCAGTAAACTGAGGTAAGAATATTTTGTAAAATAGTTATTGGAAAGTAGTACTTGTCATTATCAACACCAGGATAATTAAATACAGCATTAGGATAACCACCCACTCTGAAACCATGCCATGCAAGTATACGGAGACAAACTTTATAATGTCACAGGTCGGTTCGATATGACTTCAAAACCTTCCACCTTTGTAACTGCAATTACCAAGACAAAATGGTACGTATGTGTTTTGTGTTTGCTAATCTCACCCGTGTTTTATCAGAGAAAGAAAGTAGAATGGATTTAGGCAGTTAGCTTGAACTCTGGGAGGGTATTATTAGGGAATCAAGGGTTACAAACTCCTGGCAACATTAAATTGCCTGTTTTATGGAAAGCATGTCACCTTCACTGATGTCTCTCTAAAACTGTTACCTTCGCTGATGTCCTGTAAGAGTAAGGGAGTTTGTCTTTTAGAATGTGGACAGGATAAAGTGAAGGCTGTTCCCACATCAGTGGCAGCAGAGCTATCTTTGCAACCGCATGCTAACCTTCCAATAGCTCATTAGACCTGTTGCCCTGATAAAGGAAAAGTACCATTTGTTGTGTTTCTCAGTTGCTTTTGATTAACATTTTTCCACTTGAGGAAGCCGCGGTAGTGCAGCAGTTAGCGTTGTCGCATCACAGCAAGAGGTTCTCCCGTTCGATTCTCGGCTGGAGCACCTTCTGTGTGGAGTCTGCATGTCCTCCCTGTGGTCGAGTGATGTTAAAGACATGCAGATAGGTGCAAGTGTGAATGGGCATGCATTTGCTGAAGATTAGGCGTCGGGCTGGCAACTCGGCACCATAAAAATCCACTGCCAAATTCCAATCATGAGCGGACCGGAGTTCCGCTGTGGCAACCCCTAACCGGGAAAAGCCGAAAGTCTTTTTATCTTGATTAACATTTTTCAGAATTTATCTTTCAAATAACTCAGTCGAATTAGGGAGTTTTGACAAAATGTGGCTAATTCAATCTGAATATAAAGCGCACTTGTGACCTTTATCAAGATAATTTTGAGTGAGCTGTTTGATGCATTAAAAGCCAATCCTGTAAATGGTGTACACCGAGGAACGAGGAATCCTGCAAAATTGCTATTTTATTTATTTATTTTACATTTGTTGACTGGGCTGGTCCAACTGGATTTATGTCCATTTTCAGTGGAGGCCCGGGGAGAAAAGCTCCATATGACAGAATAAAATAACAAATACATAGGTACATTACCATGATTTGGCAAGTAATAATAGTACATTACATTTTAGCTTATGAGTAAAGAAAAAAAACACAATGGCAAGTAATAATAGTACATTACATTTTAGCTTATGAGTAAGTAATAAAACACAATCATACTTACAAATTAGGTATGGATATGCATTAAACAATATATAAGGTATGCGAAATAGAACACTATTAAACTAAATGAGTTAAACACACTATATTGTTAGTAAAAAATCATTGAGTTTGTGTGGATGAGAAGATTAGTGTCTAGTGACAAGGGAGGTAGTCTGGGTTAGCATAGGGGCACAGCCAGTGGGATTTAAGGTATGGTTTGAGTTTGGTTTTAAATAGGGTAGTTGAGGGTAGGGAGGTTAGGTCATTTGGGAGGGAGTTCCAGGTTTTACCCACTGTGTTAGAGAACAGAGAGTCTCCAGCCAGATTGTTGGTTTTACTTGTGTTTACCAGTAATTTATTAGATGAGCTCAGTGTCTTCAGGTTAATGTAAGGGGAGATTAAGTTAGTGAGTATTGGAGTATTTGTAGGATGATGCAGTATCTTATGGGCAATAGTTAGTTGGTTGAATAGAATAAGATTTGACAATTCTAACCATCCTAGTTGATTAAGATTATTGCAATGATGGGTTCTATAGGTAGAACCAGTTGCAAATTTAGCAATATTATTGTAGGAACTGGCTAGCTTGTTCAGATTGCTTTTGCATAGTTTTGTATAGATAGAGGAAGCATATAGTAGGGTTGAGATTAAGTGGGTACGGGCAATAGTGGTCCTGGCTAGTGGAGTCAGAAAGGGTTTGATCCTGTAGAGGGAACCTAGTTTCTTGTTTACTGTTTTTATAGTGTTGTTAATATGGGGTTCAAAGGTGAGGTTGTTATCGATTAGTACTCCTAGTAGTTTTGTGGTGGAATCAGGAGCAATTGTAGTACCATTGCTAGATGTAACAGTGAAATGCAGTGGAGGGGCTCTGCGTGTGGGAGCAAATAGTAGCATTTTTGTTTTGTTTGGGTTTAGGATGTGACAACGGTGAAGAAGCCAGTTTTCTACTGTGCTAAACACGTCTTGTGTTAGGGACTGAAGTTGTGATAGTGAAGAGGCTGAGCATATGTGTGTGGAATCATCTGCATATTGGATACAGGTAGCTTGAGGTAATACAGAGTGTAGGTCGTTAGTAAAAATAGAAAAGAGGAGAGGACCCAATATGGAGCCTTGAGGGATGCCAAGGGTAATTGGGAGATGGGAAGACATGTTATTCTCCCATAATACAGCCTGTTGCCTGTTATTTAAATAGGATTGGAACCATTGTATAGCAAGTGGATTCAGTGAGAAGTTTCTAAGTGTGTTTATGAGTAGTTGGTGATTAACCATGTTGAAGGCTTTTGAAAGATCAGTGAAGAAGGCTGAGGATAGAGCATTATTATTACGATATTTATTAATGCAGTCGGTGAAGGATAAGAGAGCAGAGGAGGTGCTATGAAATGGTCTGAAGCCATGTTGGCAGGTAGCTAGTAGGTTGTTTTCCAGTAGGTGGTTCAATAGTTGTTTATGAATGCACTTCTTCATGATTTTTGCTAGTGGGGATAGTATCGCTATAGGCCTGTAGTTAGAAAAATCTTTGGGATTCCCACCTTTGTGCAGGGAGATGATATGTGAGATTTTCCAGATTGATGGAATAGTTCCTTCTGAAATAGTGGATATGGGGTAGGCTATGGCTTTGGAGGTTTTTTGCAGGTATTTTGCAGGTAGTAGCTCTGCAGAGAGGGTCGTGGGTTTAAGTTTCTGAATAAGGGTGCAGATAAGGGATGTAGGAACTGGTTTGAATCGAAATAATGGGGGGCTATTAGGGATAAAATTAGAAGCAGATGTAGTGTCAGGATATAACTGTTTGGCCAAAGATTGAATGGTGTCTGTGAAGAAAGTGTTAAAAGAATTGGCAATCTGGATAGGGCGGCTGAGATTGGAGCCTGAGGGGGTGGATGTAATAGAGCGACCTAGGTGCAACAGTTTATTGATACCAGACCAGCATTTTGGGGGTTTATTTTGGTGGGTTTGTTGGAGCTGACAGTAAAAGTTTCTTTTATCAGACAATATCGCTTTTTTAGTTTCATTTCTTAATTGTCTAAACTTAATTTGATCTGTTAGGTTTTTGGTTGTGTGCTAGCTAGCCCAGAGTTTGTTTCTCTGGAGGATTTTTTGTTTGGTAGTTTTGGAGAGCCACGGGGCTGGTTTAGACCTGGTTCTTATAATTCGTGTTGGGGCATGGCAATCCAGTATGGTTAAAAATTTAGTGTTAAAGTATTTAACGGCATCTTCTAATGATAGATGTTTCAAGGGTGACCAGTCACAAGCACTGAGTTCTTTTTGAAGACTGTCAGGGTTAAAATTTTTGGAAGACCTTATTTTCTTATAAATGGTTCGGTTTGGGATGTCAGTCTTATATCTGATTAAGTAGGTGAGAGAGTGATCACTTATATCTTCAGGGAGTGTCCCTACTTTGTAAGATTGGTTATGACTATTTGTAAGAATCCAATCTAGGGTGCTGTCATTGCTATTCTGCTTATTGGTTCTAGTGGGGGATGTAATGGTTTGCATGAAACCATGTAGGTTGATATGGGTAGTTGGCTGTTCAGATGTGCAACTCCTCCAGTTTATGTTAAAGTCTCCGAGAATTATGGTTTCTTGTGGGTAGGTGGAGGATAGCCAACTTAGGATAGCCTCTAAGGTGTTAATATTGTTGCCTGGGGGAAGGTAGATACAGATGATGATGTAAATGGATTTGCATTTGTTGAGTTGAATTTTGGAGATGAGAATTTCTGCATTGCTAGTCAGAGGAGGTTTAGAGTCTATGGAAGTAACTTGTAATTCAGATTTATATAAAATAGCTACTCCTCTGCTATTAACACATTTAAATATAGAAGATGCTCTAAATATTGTAGTGTCCTTGTAACCAGCTGTGTAACTACAATGAAATACAATTAACAGTGATGCTTATAAAGTGGCAAATCCATGTACATTTAGGCAAACTTGTTTATTGTGGCAAAACTTTTCCTAGTGCCAGTGATTGTTGGGTTAAGAGGAAAGGCTAAAAATGCTACAAGAAAGGACATGCTGCATGAATGTGCAAACAGAATGGTATTTAAAAGACTGCAGGTAGTACACACATGTTGCTGAAAAATGCATGCAAGACTTTTAATGAATTTGAAATGGAAAATGCAGATACTTATAACTTCATGTAGACCAAAGATGTATGTATGTGTCATTGTGGGAGGTATCAAGACAAAATTAAAATTGAAAAAGGGGATTAGTTCCTCTATCTGTTTTGTTTCTCTTACTAACTACAAAAATGCTTTTCAAGAGATCAGGCCTCAGTGCAAATGTATTCTGGCAAAACACGGTTTATAAATTGTGAAGCCAGTCACATTTGACAGTAAACTGCAGACGACAGGCTTACATTGGTGTGGTCAAGCAGGTAGAATCTGTTTTGGCAAAGGACTGAATATGGAAATCTGCCAGTGATGTGCAAATGATACCATTACCATGATACTAATAAAGTTAGGCCTAATGAGCTGTTACAGCTGTTGGCAGATTAAAATTATTGTATTACTAAAGGATAAAGGGACACTTAAAAGCATGAAAGCCAAAACTTGCACAGAGCAAAATGTTAGCTCTAAGATCTACAAAGCTTACTTCGTACCATTTGCAGTAAGACCTAACACAGAGGTGAAGTTTGAAAAGCTGGAAAGTGCCAAAACTGTACTGAAAAGTGGAAGACAGTGAGTGTCCTACATTATTAGTGCCCATGCTGAGCAATGTTCAGCAGACATTCAGAATTTCAGAGAATGCGAAAGTGATTATCACTCCATAGTAATCCACTGTACCACTACCAAACTGCTACAACTTGGGAATCTACTGTAAACAGTACTATATAGTGATATTCTAGTGGCAGGCAGAGGTGATGGAAACCATCTCAATTACTTACAAATGAACTTGGACAGGATAAAGGAGTGTGGGTTTCATGCACATACTATTTCCAGAATATAGGCCGCTGAGAATAAAATATGCAGATTCATTCTATTAGCAGACCCTCAGGTGCACCACTGCAATTTGCTAAAAAATTCCAAATGGCTTTCAGTGACTTATAGGACCACATTTCTTCTATGTACTCTAATTTACTATGTGTTAAATCATGGTCGCTGTTCTCCTTTAAGAGTGAACATCTTTACAAGAGAATCCTTATGTACTCAGAAGTACACAGGACAACAATTTCTCTCTACTATGCCCGCCATTTAAAACAGCTGTAGATGAGAGAGCCATCTTGAGACTGTGACCTGCTGCCTGGAATCACCTACCTATAGACATCAAAAACTAGAAACTGTTAAAAGCTTCATAGAAGCACCTGTGCATCTTTTTACTGAATCTACCTGTAACTGCTACCATGACAATGGTTAGGTGACTGTGAATAATAGAATATATTTAATAAACTTTTCTCAGCCTCTTAATGTGCCATCTTATATGCAAATGTTTCACATGCATATAGGAATTTATGCATTATATGCTTGATTTAATTGCATTTTGTATGCATCTTACCTTTTATTTTATATATATATATATATATATAGGTTTACTATTAAAAAGTCGAACGGCACTACGTCGACTTTACTATAGTCGAACACGAAAGTTCGAAAATAGTAATGTCGACTTCAGAAAAACAATCTAGGACTGTGTTTTAACATGGGTCGAGGTAGGGTAGTTCAGAATAATACTGAACACCTACCTCGACCCATGTTAAAACCATTCGTAGATTGTTTTTTTGAAGTCGACATTACTATTTTCGAACTTCCGTGTTCGACTATAGTAAAGTCGACGTAGTGCCGTTCGACATTTTAATAGTAAACTATATATATATATATATATATATATATATATATATATATATATATATTTTTTTTTTTAATGCACTTTGGATTTTTTAATGTTACCCTATATGCATGCAATTTTACCATTGCGTTCTGAATTTTGTTATGTGCTCATTTTGTATATAATACTATTGAGTTGAAAGACTATGATGTATTTTCTGCTGTTAGTGCTCGGGTCATGTCTGAAAAGGTCAGTAGAACAGTTCACTTACCCGGTGAACAAATAGTAAATAAATAGTAATGCTAACAGAGACAAAAGTGAGTAAACAAAATAGAAATTTCTTCCTGGATCACATGAAGAAGTTAAACATGGATTACATGAGTCATCTTGTAACTTAGAGGTCACACTGAAGGGCCCTAGGTCTCAGAATGTGTCGCATTTAAGGTTGGTCTTAGGGATGGCAAACTACTGCTACAAGTTCATGTCAAAACTCTCAACAGTTCTTCATTGCTGGATGCATTGTTGCAAAATTGGTCTAAATGAGAATGGAAACATGGCTAGAAATGTCTTTCGCATTTCCAAGGAAATGATAACATCAGAAACGGTATGGCACATTGTATTCATTTCATTCCTTATGGAATGGCATGTGATATTTAATCTTTGGGAATTGGTTTCATTTTATTGCATACAGTTCTTGATGACAAGAAGAGAATTCTCACTTCTTTTTAAAGATCATTAAAAAAGGCTGGCATAAAGATGCTCAGACTAACAGAAAAGCCATTACTCTGATTTGAGTAACAATGAACTTTAACCATTATTCCATTATTTGTATGTGAAACAATAAGTGAGAAGGTCACTGAAAAAACAATCAGTAAAAACAAAATGAAAACTCCAGCAAAGCTAAAACTTCTACTGAGTGACCTCCCAAACCTCTTGCATCAGAGGCACATGGGATATATGCAAATGACCCTTATGAACATCAGGTGTTTCAGCTAATTGGCAACTTTAAATGCCCATGATTTGCTTCATCATTTTAATGGACAATTTCAGGCCAATAAAACCAAACCCCACTAACTGTGGATATGCATATTTTGGCCTTATTATGACCTCATCAGCACAGCACAAGCAGAGTATTTGACTAAGCATAAGAAACACAGGGCTGTTATACCCAGCTGATGTCCATTATCATTAGGGTCACTGCAAAAATATCCCAAACAACAAACTAAAACAATAAGTGAGAAGGTCACTGAAAAAATAATCAGTAAAAACAAAATGAAAACTCCAGCAAAGCTAGAACTTCCACTGAGTGACCTCCCAAACCTTTTGTATCAGAGGCACATGGGATACATGCAAATGGCCCTTATGAACATTGGGTGTTTCAGCTAACTGGTGATTCTGAATGCCCATGACTTGTTTAGTCATTTTAATGGACAGCTTGTGCTGTGCTGATGAGGTCATAACAAGGCCGAAATATGCATATCCACAGCTAGTGGAGTTTGGCTTTATTGGCCAAAAATTGTCCATTAAAATGACGAAACAAGTCATGAGCATTCAGAATCACCAATTAGCTGAAGTACCTGATGTTCATAAGGGTCATTTGCAAATATCCCATGTATCTCTGATACAAGAGGTTTGGGAGGTCACTCAGTGGAAGTTCTAGCTTTGCTGGAGTTTTCATTTTGTTTTTACTGATTGTTTTTTCAGTGACCTTCTCACTTATTGTTTTAGTTTGTTGTTTGGGATATTTTTGCAGTGACCCTAATGATAATGGACATCAGCTTGGTATAACAGCCCTGTGTTTCTTATGGTTAGTCAAACACTCTGCTTCGGCTGTGGAGGTCATAACAAGGCCAAAATATGCATATCCATAGCTAGTGGGGTTTGGCTTTATTGGCTTGAAATTGTCCATTAAAACAATGAAATAAGTTGTGTTCATTCAGAATTGCCAGCTAGCTGAAATACCTGATGTTCATAAGGATCATTTGCATATATCCCATGTGCCTCTGATTGAAGAGGTTTGGGAGGTCACTCAGTGGAAATTTTAGCTTTGCTGGAGTTTTCATTTTGTTTTTACTGATTATTATTTGTATGTAAAAATGCCCATGTCAAATTATACATCTCAAGTTTCTAGTATCTCCTTTTTAACTTTTTTGGCTGCAGTTCTGTTTTTTTTTTCCTAGGTAACATACACCTATGACACCGAATCCAAGGAGAACTAAGCAGCATGGTAATGCTAATGGACCATGACAAATCCCCTATGAGCAAGCTTAAGAGCAGAGCACTGCCGATCCATTGCAGGTATTATAAGTATCAGGTTTTAAACAGCTGCATATAATTAATGAGCTTATTCAGATGGGGAGAGAGAGACTAAATATGATCCAGTGCTGTTAGATGTCTGTGCCAAAACATAAGAAATCCATGAAAACGCTGTCACACTTTCCATCCTACATTTACAACTAAGAATGGATAGTTATCTACACATTAAGGGACTTTGATATGTGGAAGAGCAGTGGTCACTATTATGTGTAACCAGAGTGGCAATCCCTCCCATCCTGCACATCAGAATATTAGACATCATACACAAGATACATGAAACAACTGTGAAAACTAGAGCACTGGCATGCAGTTTTGTGTGGTGGCCAGCTCAAAGTGTCAAGGGCAAATGCATCTCTCTCTCTCTCTTTATATATATATATATATATATATATATATATATATATATATATATATATATATACACTCCTTACCAGGCTATAACTCATTCCACACCTTTCAGCCCCAGAACTTAGACTGAAGCTCCAAAGGTGGTGGTGTTTCCATATTCATAAAGGATGCCCACCCCTCCAGACTGGTAGCCCAACATAATGCATCAGAGATACTTCAGATGCAGCTAACACTGGGTAAGACAGCGATTCAGGCCGTAGCCTGTTATAGGTCCCCAACCATGTCCCTAGACTCACACTCCATGTTCCTAAGCACCTTGGAGAATATTAGTGTCCAAACTAACACTCCCATACTGGGCGACTTCAACTACCCCTCCATTAACTGGGAAAACTACTCATGTACCAGTACACTTGCCCAACATTTCTAGAATTCATTAATTCCAATTCCCTGGACTAGCTCGTTCTTACCCCCACTAGAGGTAGCAACATCCTTGACCTAGTCATTAGTAACATGGGCGACCATTGCTCTACATCAATAGCCAACTCCTCCCTGGTTAGATCCGACTACAAACTAATCACCTTGGAAATCCACATTGCTCCCAGCCCCCACCCCTGCAAAGGTAACCACCATGAAAAACTTCTCCAAAGCTAACTTTGGGCTCCTAAATACAGAGGTGGCTATCTTCACTGAACCCATGCAAATGGACAATAGTTGCATGACCGCCGAATCATACATCAATGGACAGTATAAACACATACACAAATGCATGGATCTCGCCATACCAATAGAGCCAAGACACGCTCCTACAGAAAAAGGAAGCCAAGCTGTTGGTCTCCTGTCATAAACAAACTCTATAACAGAAGGAGGAAACTGATGCGGAATAAGATGAAGTCTCAAGACTGGAAAAACTCCCTTATCAGCCTCAACAAAAAGTTGAGATCCCTTATCAAATCCTCTAAAGCTAGCTATGAAAACAGAATTGCAGCAGATAGTAAAGACAACCACAAGGCCTTCTATAGTTATGTAAAGAATCTCCACAGCAATACCCAGATTTGCTCTGAGCTACTGCACAATGGTCCTCCTATTCCGAGCCAGCAGATATTGCCAATATACTGGCCGACAGATTCAGTGCCAACTTTACCCCCCCCCCCCAGGACCAATCACAATACCAGTAGATTACCAGGCACCCAGTATTACTGCTGCACAGGTTAAAACAGCATTGTCCAAGGCCAAGAATACAGCTTCTATGGGACCTGACAATATCCCTGGCTGTGTTCTACATGAACTACAGAGTGAATTGGCACCTCACCTATGCTCCCTGTTCAATCACAGCCTCACCTCAGGCTTTGTCCCTACCAAATGGCGCACTGCTCTCCACAAAGGAGGAGTGACTACAGACCCTGGGAACTATTGCCCCATTAGCCTGACGAGTCTGATATGCAAAGCTACATAATGCATCATCATGGACCTAATAAATAAGGATATAGGGAATCTCCAAACTCTGGATCCCACACAGTTTGGTTTTGTGAAGGGTAGTTTATGC